>NC_046334.1:36815550-37119107 GCF_000738735.6 Corvus cornix cornix | reverse complement strand
TATAAAAATGTAGATATTTTAGATTTTAAAAAGGAATTATAAACTGTCTTTTCTTCAGAATAGCTTTACCCTATAATGATACCATTTAGAATAGCTTTACCCATTTTAATAATTTTTTCCTTTTTTTTTTTTTTAATAGGGGAAGTTTTATATATTTGTGGTTTTGGCAAGACTCTAGAATTCATGTCTGCTTGGATTGTTTTTATTGACATGTACAATGGTGCTCAGATATTAAAAGAAGTGATATAAAATAAACTATTGATAGATGTTCTTGAAAAAACATGAAATTTACGGAGGGACTTTTGGGAATGTCTCCTAAATAAGTTGGTGTCTTACATGGAAATCTCATGATAATAATGTATTTGGTCGCCAGCAGTATTTATTCCTTGGTCTCACTTCTTTAGTAAGTGTGATCTTCAGGTTGGGTAGCCAAATTTTTTTCCACTGAATCCCACTCCTTCCACACTCCCCATAAAAGAGAAAGGGAAAACCAATCCTTTTGCTCTGTTTGCAGTTAGATCCCCAGCCTGATTCCTAGCACAGCCAGGAAAACCTCTGTTCCAACATGAGCCAGAACAGCAGCTTACGGAAGGGAGCTGGGGCATATAGATCACTATGGTTTCTTCATCTGCTGTATTCTCCCTTTAATTGTTATTTAATGCCTGAATGTTTAAATCTTCAATTATTTTGAGACCAATTCAAAACAACAGGAAGAATATATCTGGTTTTGCTTCTTATCCCACATATTTGCTTACTTGTACAATTATTACATTTAGGCAATTCATTTTCTTCAATAACATTTCATCAGTTTGTATTTATTTTTTCATATAGAGTCAATAGAAATGGCATTAACATAAAGGGAGTTGTCTCCCATCTCTAAAAGATATGTGTTTGTTTGTTTTATCTTGATATTAAAGTATCAAAAGCTGTAGAAATAAAGTTCGCCTTTGGTAGACATAGAAACAATTATTTCTTGGTGCATTTTATTTTTCATTATTGTTCTTGACCCTTTTGCAGACATTAATTATAATTCTAAGAGCAATATCAAAAAGAAAGAAATTGCTTTTCTAAAATAATACAGTTATACTCAGTGTGTGAGTTAGTTCCAGTAAATAAAATTACAGGTTATTTGCATGCTGTTGCAAATTAAGGGAAGCTATAATTTCTTTATCTGCTCCTACAATTGATAGGCTTTTCAGTAAGGTCTGCAACCAAGTACTTCAATAGCTATCTCTGAAATATTCTTTGCAACTTCTAATAGTGACTTAGGAGCATATCTCTTTCTATAACTTTGATTGCTATAAATGTACATGTTCTCATAATCTTAATACTACTAAACACTTAATTTGGTGGCATCTCCTTGTAGTTAATTCCTCAAGACAGTACAATTTTGCAAAAATAAGAATTATTAATCCTACTGATATGTTTACATACGTTGTATTCAGAATACCCTAAAGCAGCTCAGTTAGGTCATTGATATTTAATAAATTTATATTTAATTCACTTTCCTTCTCCCACTTAATACATTTTCAGCCATCAGGCAGCCTAAATCTAACAGCCCTTGATTTTTTTTTTCTAGTAACTCCAGTAGTATGCCTGGATTGACACCTCCAGAATGCAGTGTCATATAACAGAAAAATTAGCTGCTCTGCAGTTCCAGGTGCTCCTAGGTTTGTTTTGAAATAGAATTTTGTAGGTTTGTAGGTGGGGTATAATACACTGTATGACTAAATGAAATGTATGTGCTGAAGGTATGCCAGGTGTTTGCTATAAAGTTTTGAAATTTCTTGTTTTTTTGCAAGAACATGAGTTCTTTTAACACCATCCTTTGTGACGCATCTATTGCCAAAAAGCAGTAGAAACCTGCCCTTGTTTAAACAAATCACACTAATATCATGTGAGTACTTTTATTCCTATATTAGTAAATGGGCAAAGCCTTGAAAACATTGAGTACTGTTTCCTCGGTGACCAACACTGCAAATCCTGTTGCTAGGAAACCATTTTTATTTGTTTTCCTTCAACATGACTGAATCATTTTATGTCTGGTTTCAAAGACAGCTGGGAAGATGGGAGAGGAAGGAAAGGCATTTCAGAATTCTTACCTCCTCTCCTCATTTCTTTCCGATATGAGGAGAGCGGTGAGTTACTACGATGGGATGGGATTCAGGGGAATATGTGATTAAATGACCCAGGAGCAGTGGGATCTCTGTGTGGCTACACTGTGTGAAGCAGGGTGGGTATCTGAGTAGCCTTCCTCGCTCCCTCCTGGTTTCCTCTCTCAGCATCTCTTGTACCCCCTCCTGTGGCCTGCTCCTTTCCCTGGGAATAACCCAGGTATAGCTAGTAGCTCCTTTCTATCCATTTCTTGGGGCTCTCTGGGTCTTTCTTTTTCCTTTCATCCTGCTCTGTCTCTTCAGCCCAGTTTCCCACAGTGGGGCCGGAGGGGTGCCAGCCGTGTGGCAGTATGGCCCTTGCAGGAGGTGGGATTGCCAGGAGCAAGGTCTGGCCTGGCCCTCAGGCGAGCTCCAGCAGCCTGATGAACGGGAGTGTGGGCTACACCAGCTCATGGTTTAGGGCAGAGGGGAAAGCAGGGAAAGATCGGTCCCTATGGGGCAGCTATGGGGTAATGGGAGGTGGGAAAAAGCCCTGGCTCACTCACTTGTTCAGGTACCTTCTCCCCACTGAACTCCCATGGCTTCAGTTCTTCTTCAGGTCACGGGTTTCCTTTCCTTGCTTCTGGCTTTCTCCTCTCCTGCGTTTCCCTCTCTGTCTTGCCACATCCTGCATCTCTTCTGATGTGTTCTAGCCTGGGTTGGACCTTGAACCAGAGATGGTGAAGGGCATCTCTGTAAGTGTATGGGAAGCTGGGTACCATTTGGCACCTGAACTGGAAAGAAAAGTTTCTTACTTCCTCTTGATTATTTCATGGAACTTGACTCCAGTAGCTGTTCTTGTCCAATGAGGAAAAGCTGCAGTATGAGCCTGCAGGGGAATAAAATGTTTGGCACACCAACCCCCACACACCTCCTGCTGCCCACAAATACTTCATACAGAAATGGCTGCTCTCCGCATTCTCTCCTGTCAGAACAGATGGGCTTTGGGTGGATGGTGAAGCTTCATGGAAGCAAAGGCCTTTGATTTTCTTCTTCCCACCTATCCAGAAAAGAGACTCTTTAATTCTGTTTTTATCTGGGCAATCCCTTGAACTTAAAGACTCCCTGGTGGTAGCTGCAGATCAGTTCAGGGGGTTCTCTTCTGTCTGTGCCAAAATGAAATAGTGCATTGAGATGTAGCAGAACTGAGGGATACTTTTGTTCACTTCATGCACTGGATAGGCAAAATTTTCAATTTACCATCTTATTCATAGTCTGCCACAGTTTTGGCCAGTGCTAAATACTAGTGGTTAACTCGAGTCGTGGAGTTTTTGTTGCCTGTTTTCAACAGGCTCTGGGTATGATCCTGAATAAGATGGTATCTGATGAGAGGAGTTACTGCTGCTTGTGTAACCTACATAGATTTTGAAAAAAGCAGGGCTGTAAATCAATCATTCTCAGGGATAAACTAGTTAATCAAAGGCTTTTCTCTTAGCAATGGTATGTGTTTTATAATGCACTTCCAGAGTAACTGTGTGCCACTGAGATCTTTTCCTAGGTAGCCATGTATCAGTCTTATTAATATCAGCCTTCCTAAGTGGGCACCCCAGGACAGAATCTGATTTTAATTCTATTACTTGCAGTTGTACTGTTTACTATTGCAGTTTATAAAACAGGTTCCTTTGCACTGTGTTGCTATGGGTTTTTCCTTGTATTTACTGAGAAGATATAGGTGATTTATTTGTCTGGTGTCTCAGCAAATTCTTTCCTGCTCTGTTTAGTTTTTTTGAGAAGGGTTGAATCTGATCTCTTTCAAATTATGAGGAATGGTCTTCTTGGTCTCCAAAGCATCAAAGATCTTCCTGCTTGTTTATATATAGGAGTTAAGTGAAGTAGGTTCTCTCTTAGCTCTTTTTAAAGAGACTTTGTTTAGATCAGCTCAGGAGGCTCTCTTCTGTCTGTGCCAAATTGAAATAGTGCATTGAGATGTAGTGGAACTGAGGAATATTTTGGTTCACTTCATGCAATGGATAGGCAAAATTTTCAATTTATCTTATTCGTAACCTGCTACAATTCTAAAATGACTTACTGAAAATTTAGAAACAGTTGATAAGACAGAGTTCTGTAAAAGGTGGAAAATTTAATAGTTATTGGTGTATGCATTGAGCAATTACTTATCTGCTGTTTCTTGTTGATAAGACACCAGTGTGTCTTATCCAAAAACAGGAGGAATAAGGAGAAAGGAGAGCCCACTAAGGAAAACCAAGAAACTTTAAATACAAAGTCTAAGCAGAATTTCTCTCATTTCCATTAAAAATCTTTCCCAAATGGAAAACCCTAGAAATGAAAATAACTGTCTCAGAACATCTGTGGACAAATTTTTCATGTGGCTACTATTAATATTTTCTCTAAGTTGTTCTGTAAGACTGAAGAAGTACATCCTGACACCTGTAACATCAGTGTCTCTGTCACAGCCTTCTGGAAAAATACTATTTCTATAACATAAATCATGGGAAGTTTTCAGAGAAAGATGGAACACAGAACGAAAATGTAGGACATAGCTGGAGGTGAACTTTATCATGAAGTAGCAGTAAAAGGAAAATTGTGTTTATCTGGTATGTTTGCATATAAACTTGCAAATACTCTGCATAACTAAGATACACTTTTAACTACACTTTTTCATTAATACTTCCAGAAAATGAAATCTTGTTCTTCACAAATTCTTATTCTGGACAGTTGTTTCTTTCGTTTGACTTCTTATATACGTCATCTCACTTTTCTGATATTAGAGACTGAATGGCAAGCTTATTTTTTCCTTCAGATATGCGAAAAATTTTCAAAGGATATAGATGTAAAGATTAAGGATTTATAAAGCTGTATTCTGTAGGTTACTGGGTGGTCGGTGACGGAGACGGTAATGAGAGATCTCTATAGGCAGGTCTTGGGACACATGGGGTTTATTGTAAAAGGCGTGGGTATAGGGGCACTGCTCAGAGCTGCCAGACTCAGCTCTGAGCAGGCCCAAGAGAGCAAGAGAGTAAACGGGTGAGAGAGAGAGAGAGAGAGTGTAAGAGCAAGAGTGGAAGTAAGAGCAGGAGTGGAAGAAGTAGTAAGGAATGTCTGAAGTCCTGGTTACAATACAATAAATCATCTTCTGTACTGAATATTCTAATTGTCACTAACCAATCTAATACAAGATACAAATCCTATAGCATTTACATACAGCCTATAAGAGTTCTTCTATTACCATAGAGTGTTACATCTTAACTTCTAAAAACTACTCTTTGGACCCCTTCTGCTGAGCTAGTAGGGTCTGCTCTGACCCTTGGACCTGTTTGCAAGCAGAGGGTATTGTTCCATCAAGAGGGGATTACCTTCAGTCGGCCATACCATTGTTTTCCAGTTGTTCAGTAACTAAGACTTGGTATTTCAAAAGTGGCTTTCATTTCGATGTCACCTGTAGTTTTCATATTCCCAAAATCTTTTGTCAGGCAATCATATTTATAAGGCTTTCCTGTTTCATCTTCCCCAACAGTATTCTATCTAAAGAAACTCTAGTCCTATAAACTAGCAAGTTATTTGTATTCTGTCAAGTAGACAGTAGAGCAACGGTACTGTCCTCTGCCTTGGATTTCTGTGAAGGTGAGAAAATGACAAGGTAATTGCTTATCATGGCACTTTGGATTCTTTTAAACCAAGCAGCCATCCTGAGTGCACATAAAGTGATGGTGGCAGCAGCTTTTGATCACAAAATGTCAAGGGACAAGTTTTGGCCAAGGTTTTCGAACTAATTGGGTCAAGCTGGAAGCAGCAGGGGAATACAGGCTCTGGCTTCATGTAGGTTGAGGTGTTTAAGACTTCACTGAATCTGGCACAGAATAACATTACAGAAACGGGTATCAAGCAAGCTTTAAAAAGCTTAGTAGTGTTCTTATATTCTCAGATGTATTATCTAATAAATATATTTCAGCTTGCCAGTAGAATGCCTTGCATACTTGTGTGCTGCAGATTAATTATAATAAAATATGTAGTATTGAGAGTCCATTTTGTGTTTCCTTTTTTTTCCAGAGAAATTCCTTAATGATTGAAGTTGTCTCTGCTTATTTCCCAAGAAGGAGGGAACAAATGGTCTGTGATGCATTTAGCTTGTGAAATCAATTCAGTATGAAAAGTTTTTCCTTGGGTTATATTTAAATATTCTGAAAATGCTAGGTGTCTCACAGACTAACTAAAAGTGATGAAAACATTTATTTTTTTTTAAATCAAGATTCCTTCCTAAAGAAGACAGATTTTCAGCTGTAAGAAAATCTAGCGACTTTTCAATAGTCTGTGAATTAGTGTCAGCTACTTACTTTGGGGACAGGATTCCAAAACTAAAAACAAGCAAAAAAGAAGGAGTAAAAACATGTTGGTAGTTTCTAAATAAATCTTTTGATATCTTCCATGTTTTGAAATTATTTTTCAGTTTAGAATTTTTTATTTTTAAAATTATTTTAAGAGGGTCAAAATTCAATAGCTATATTTTCTAAAATCCAGAAAATTTTCAACTTCAGAAAATTACTGTTGAAGTTAAAAGAGAACTCTGAGTTCTATAGTCTGCACTAACATATTTATCTTAGACTTTTACTGTTTCCCTGTATTTTACTTTTTTTCCTTGTCAGTCATTTTAATTTCAGCATGAAATAATCCTTAATTTTCTGTTCCACGCTAAATCTGTCAAATTCAGAAAAAACTACAGCCCTCTGCTTTTCTTTCCTGTTGGTCGTCAAAAAGTAGAGTTACAGCCTCATACTTTTAAATAGGCAGTCTATTGAAAGCAATGCTCTGCAAATTTTTGAGGAAATTGCTGTAAGATCTGTAGTAAAAGTGAAATAAAAACTCTGAAATTCAGTTATAAAGTCACATTGTAAACTACATAATAAATAACACTATAAGAAGTGTAGGGGACAGTTTTGTTGGAGAACTGTTTCCAGAATCTGTGTTTTTCCAGTGGAGTTCAAAATGGTACTCTGAATTATTGTAGTTTTGAAAGAATACTTAAATTTTTGTTTCATTGTTCACCAGAACTGTTAACAGAAGTGTTAATTGATATTCCAAGTGTTGTAAAAGGAAGAAAATAAAATTTTAATATTATTTCATAATCTTTACTGCCTTTCCTGCCTCTGGAATTTTGAATGATATTTGGAGAAATAGAAAGGTAATGATGAAACGCTTTTGAAGGATGCAGAGTTAGATCAGTACCCCAATACCTGCTGAAATCCTATAATAGTAAGCATGACAACCAAGTTGGTTTAAAATGACAACAAAAAGAAATACTTGAAAGTGTCTTTTAATTGTTCTGTTGAAATGTTAATTCTACCTCAAGAATACCAGATCTTTTGGGCATCTTGCACAATTTACAACATACTTTTTTTATCAACCTGTTTAGACATTTTTGCTCTAAAACTGACTCTTTTATTAATGGGGTGTTTTAAAGTAGTTATTGAAACAGAGAAATGATGAATTATATCCATATCTGTCTTTGTGAGCCTATAAAGCATACAATGTTAAGGACTTTAAGGTATCTGGGACCAGTCATGCAAAGTCCTGCAGTCACAATCTAATTGATTTGTGCGTTAGTGATGGCTGCTATTCTTTGAAGAAACTTCATAACTTTGGCACTGAAAATTTGACTTTTATTATATAAACACATCTGAAAACAAAACACTTGGGAGAAATGTGATAAAGGTAGTTTAAGAAACAAAAATTTGACACTGGGAAGTGCAGGTCAGAAGACAGGTGGAGAACCAGAAGCAGAATCAGTAAATGTGAGAATGACAGACATGAACAGGAGAAAGTAGGCTTTGAACTTCATAACATTTTTTTAGTTTGGAAAACGATTTATCTTTCTATCCTATGTCTCATTCTATTTCTGTATACAAAGTAACCTTTTCTGCTTCGGGAAGATTTTATGGGATGAGAGGACCTGTCACTGGTACAAAGTCAGCATAGTGACCTCCCTGTCTTTTTTAATTTGTGCTGTAGAAAATAGGCATTTTAAAAAAGCATCTGATTCTTAAGCACTCATCAAAGCATTTGTAAGCAGTAAGGAGAATATCTCAATAGATCTGAAGAAGGGATATAGCATCTGAGAATTTGTATGCTTTTTCATCTATACTCACTACCTAAGATGTGTTGCCTAGCCTTGAAAATCCTGTACCTGTTCTATCTCCAGACCTCAGTGGTAATGCCAGAAGTATGGAAAACTGTCTTCAGAATTTCCAGGAACTGAAGCTGGTTCTATCACTGAAATGGCAATGATCATTCTAGAGCATCAAATGATGCTCAGAGCAGTTTAACTTCTATACTTTTGAGGTCATACATAATTGTCATGAAATAAAATCCTCACTCAGGAAAAAGGGTGATTAGTTTGCCCCAAGGCTCTTATCTTTGAAACTATTTTTATTTCCTCCTAATATTTCACCCATGCACCACAACAGAAGTGTTCTGTCTGCTTCCAAAGCTATTCACCATACAGGGAAATGACACCTACACTTTCCTGCCTTGTCCTTTTTCTCTTCGTTTTTTTTCTGGTATGTATTCAGTTCTTTTCCTTCTAATCTACAGATCAGAATATATTCTCATTTTACACATGTCCCTGAAATAATTCCCAGTATTGGTATGGTATTCCACCATACTAAGTTTCAAACTGGAAATTTAGTTTAGAGCCTGGTTAGCGGCTAGATAATAGGTGAAGGATGAAGAGTCCTCTTCCTCCTTTGTCTTAATGTCCAGTTCCATTCCAACACCAAAGAAAAACCCTTTTTCTGGTTATTAACTTGTCTATGAATGCTACCTGTTGGTTGGTGTAGGACTGCTAAGAAAACTGAAAATATATGTTTATATTTAAAGTTACTTAAGACCAGCATTGGAAAGCATTGCTTTTACTATCTTTTTCAGGAAAAAAAACAGATAAAAACCTTCTGCAAAACTTGCCATTTCCTCTGTGCTAACAGAGCCATGATTAACTTCCAGTCCTTGTAGACCAGTCATGCAGCGTTCAATTAATTCCTTTGTAATGGAAAACTTTAGCAGAGATTTTAATACTACCCTGTGGGAGTAGCCTAACTGATAATAACTGCTTAACTTCATAGCAGTACAGACATAAAAATTAGCTCATTTGGTTAAAGCATGGTGTTAACAATGCCAAGATTGTAAGTTTGATCCCTGTATGAGCCACTGACTTAAGTGCTGGACTTGATGATTCTTGAGGGTCCCTTCCAACTCAGAATATTCTCTGATTTGAAATAGATATAAGAGAGTAATAGGGCAAAAAAATGGAAAGACACAAGAATTAAATGTTTTAGTTCAGAGGTAGAAGTGTGAGAAGCAATTTAGCCTTTGATCAACATGACTATATAAATTATGCATAAATGCATGCTTGTTTCCATATTATTTGTCATATATGTTTGTGTGTATTAGTGGTTTTCAAAGTCTGGATTCTGCATTAAGGAAAAAAACACTTGTTTTTTTCCAGCTGTATCTATTATGATTCAGAATAATGGTTTAAAGGAAAGAAAAAAATTACCTACAGGATGTCTCTCAAGTTCCTAGTGCTCCTTCAGGGAAAAAAAATGAAAAGATGCCTACAGATTGAAAATGAACAAGATTGTTGGGGTTTGGTTTTTTTTTTCAGGGGACAAAGAACGACACTGACCTCCTATCAGAATATTTCAGCAGCTTTTCTTAATGTTAGGCTGCTAAATATTGTATCCAAGTACTGCTGACATGTTCTGTAGCTAGGCAGAGATGAATAATTTGTTCAATAACTCTACTCCCCTTCACCATCTGGAAGTTTTCTGAAATACAACAACGTTAAACTGATTAACTAATAAAAAATCATTGATTTCTCCAGCAAATAATTCTCGCACTGCAGATTAATTTTTTAAACTTACTAGGATTACTGTTTGTGATTCTGACTTCACTGGTTAATTAAGCAATTCACTTGATGTTTCTGTTTTTGTCTGAAATAGAAATCTGTACAGAGAGGGTAAAGCTGCACATTTCCTGCCTGGTGGCTGTAAGAAAGGAGATTTAGACCTTCCAAAACTGTTGCTAAGTTTGTAGAAACAGGCTCATCCACGTCTTCAACACTGCCATTTTTAGACTAAATGGAATGCTTCAAAGGGTCTTGCTTTCTCAGCCTACTTTCTCTCTTTTATCCATCCTGGAGTAAGGAGAGAGAGAAAGAAGCCGGAAGAGTTCAGGTTTATTATGTTTCTTTAAAAGCTAATGCTGCTACCAGTGACCTACCTCTTAACCCTCATTCTTCTGCCATTATTAGACATGAATAAACTTTAAATGTCCTTGTGAGGATTTTCACTTGTGCCTAAGCAAGGCAGTTATTCAAGATTAATATGGAGTTATATCCTAACTAAAAGTCTCTCTGGGAAGTTACCATATTACCAGAGAAAATGGGTGAAATGTACTGTTAACCTTCACTGCCTTCCAGTTTTGGCTATGCAGATGAAGTTGTTAGGGACAAATAAACAAGTTTGGTCCATTTCCTCAAATTTCGTGGTGAATGACCTTCCTTTTCACATTGCTAAATTTTCTTTTCTCTTTCATCAATACTGATGCATTATTATTTCTTTTTTGTATAATATAACTGTGTTTAAATACTTATTTTTAAAATGTAATTGCTTTGTTTCTGCTTTCTGTTTATTCTGTTTCCCCCATGTCATTTATACTACAATGAGAGAAATAGGCAGGGGCTCATTAGTGCAAAATTAGTCTCTATTGCAGAGAAGATTTCACAGAATATTAGGATATCAAGCAATTGATATTCATGATGGCCAAGATCTTCACATCACAGTGTGTTGCTTTCTAACTGCCATCTAGGATTGCAATCTGAAAAGCAGTATTCCTCTAAAACTGCAGTATACTGATATATCCACTGATAAAACAAAGTACAATATATGGGTAAATGTACTGTTTCACTAACAAGCACCAATAAACTGACAATTTTTACATAAAATAGAGAAGGTAAACAAGTTCTCAAGATGATTAATCTTACTGTAGCTGATACAAATTATCACAGGGTGGATGCAAGCTCAATGAAAACAGTATAAATCACATTTATTGTCCTTGAGTTAAATCTAAACATCCCATTGCTGTTGGGGACATTAATCTAGCTCATCTTTCTTAAGGTGTCTGTGTACCTATTTAGAATTTCAACTGGATTTTCACAAGCTGCCTGCTTTATTATAATAAGAGAAATAAGGTTGAATGCATGTTGCATATTGTTTATGTAGGTAAAATCAATTTAAAAACACAAATCATTTTCTTTTGGTAGATGGTAAGAACAAATTCTCAAAGGCTTTTTAAGCTTCTTTGTAGATTGCCATTTAAATGGTGATACTGTAGCTAGCCTGCAATTCTAAGCTCCAAATCATTCAGCAGTGGCTGGAGAAATAGTCATATGTGTTAGGCAGCCTTGCCTTGCCTTAATTATCACTATTTATTCAACTGCTGTAGCACAAGTAGTTTACATTAAAAAATTTAAAATAGTTTTATGCCTAGGCACAAATATCAGTAATCTAGTTCAACAAAGTTCATCAGTAATATCTTTAGAATTAAGAGGTTTATTAATTGGTCTACATTCAACTTATTTTAATGGAATATGTGTATTTTTTTGTTGTTTTTATGGTGAACTGGATACGGAATGAGCTCCACTTTATGCCCTGTAGGATTTTGTAAATGTAGATTTTTGTAGCATAGTCTGATTCTACACAATTTACTCATGAGGTGTTTTTATATCAGTAACCTTGTAGCTAGATGGTTTATATGTGTGTTCAATAGGTGATCCTGTCGTCAATAAATCCCTGAAGGCTCTATGCAGTCCATGTTGTTATACAGGTTCAGCATACTAATAAGCTGTAACAAACCTTCCCACTCAAGAGACTGAGAGTGGATTCCAGCTGTTTGTGAAAGAACTTGTATCAATGCTAGTTTTAATGATAGCCTTTGTGTGTCTTGAATGGAAAACAGTATGATCAGAACTTTATTTATGCAGAATGTCAAATGAAGAGAGAAGAGCATCAGACTTTTTTGGAATTACAAGATGCAACTGTAATTGTGCTTATCCTGACAGGAATAAGCAGCAGCATTTAGTTAGGCATGGCCTTAAGTGTTTGCTTTCCATGCAAATTTGAACTACAGCAAATATCAGGGAAAAAAGGTTATTTCTGGTTGTAAACAAATGCTGACAATACTATATAAGCTTGTAAAATAAACCATGCAAATTTGAACTACAGCAAATATCAGGAAAAAAGGTTATTTCTGGTTGTAAATAAATGCTGACAATAAGCTTGTAAAATAAACCCTTATTTTTGTGTACTCTCTGTCCACATTTAAGCTTATAACATCAAGGATATGTGAAATATAGGAGGAAAGTGTATTTTTAATAAGTCTGCATGGTGGTTGGTTGAGTTATATGAATAGCTCATATAGTTTAATATTTCAGCTGCAGAACTTTCCAGTCATCTCAATTATAACAACAACAAATGCCTTGTGTGTTTAATTAACGTAGAACTATTCTGGACATGCAAACACAAATAATTTCTGATGAGCATTGCTATTTTTGAGATTTGTCACCTTATTTGTAAATATCAGATTCATCCTTCAGAGAAATAAAAAAACCTATGAAAAGCTAAATGATTTTTTAAAGCATTTTACATTAAAAACATTGCATGCCTGATGACCACCATGCTTTCTTGGCTTTACCTGTAGGGAACACTTTATGTTGAGAGAAGGAAACAAAAAAACATGTCTTGCATTAACTAATCTAAGGTGTGTCAAATCAAATACTGTGCAAAGATTATTTTATTCTGAGAATTAAGAGAAGCTTAGGGACCCAGGGAGAACACTGTTGTTTAAACCACTAACAAAACCCACTCCTTTTACCAAGGTGTTTTTTTCTGCAGGAGCATTCTCCTGAAAAGAAAGGACATTGAGCTGCACTAATAGTGGTGCTAAATATTTGCATACCACCTGGTTATGCAGCCCTTAGTCATGCATTTTTATTGCCCATGAAACACCTGAAGAACGGTGTGGGAACTTCTGAATAGCCAGTGTCTTTAAGGGCCACTCATTCTGTAGATCTGGGTGTCTCACCTTGTTTCTCAGACCTGAATCACAGGGCAATGAGCTGAAGAAAGGATGCCCATATAAATCTAATTATTTAGAAGATAGTATAGCACAGTGCAAAGTTCTGGTTTGCTCCTTCCCTGTGTTTTGGGATTTTTTAAATGCAGTTTATCTTTCCCTAGTGTCAAAGCTGTCTTGTTTGATTCATGGGAGTCTAAGTATCTGTCGTTGTTGGTGAACATATTCTCCCTTGTGCAACAAAAACAGACAAACATTCTTGGTCTCAGTGAATGGTTTTTTTCACATCAAGCTAAATTTGTTTTAAAGTTGTGAAGTTGCTGCTTTTGCTTGGGTATCACTGCAAGTCACTGTTTTATTCCCCAAAACACAATGTATTGTGAGTCTGTGCTTTACAAGGTTGCTTTGAATACCTTGTTATGACTGCTATAGTTTTCACTGTTTGAACTCTTAAATGTCATGTTGAAAGGAAGGCCTTGACTAAACAATTTCCTTCTAAATTGTAGCTAACATAATTTTTATTATCTTAATGTATCAAAAGCAAAAAAATAAAAAGTTTTATTTCATGGTCCTAATCTTTAGCTCCTTTAAAGCTAAAATCTCCCTTTACTGGCTTACATTTCAGTGTCGTTCACTTTCCATAGAGTATGGGAGTATGTATTTTACACATTTTTTTTTGTGTGTGTATGTAACAGAGATTTTCCTACTTGCCTTTTTGTTGGTCTTGCTCCTTAGACTGGCATGCTTGATAAAGATTAGGCCTTCAGCAAAAAATAAAAATTCTGGTTAAAAGTAAGTGTTTAGAATATCCCAGTATGTATGGTAAAACGCCAATATGAAATTATTAATCCTTGTCTGTTTTAATTTTCAACCAGCGGTGGCTTTTTTGCCTCATTTTTTCTTGAGTAGGCAAATACATCAGTTTCTGACTGAATGCATGTAAACTCTTTGTTCAGTGCACTGGCCCCATGGCCACGTCTCATTAGATGTACTTCACTTTTGGATTAAAATGAGTCCTATCCCCTGGTTAGTGCAGTAATCTGCATGGTGATGTAGCTGAAATGACCTTTGAATAGTTCCAAAAGCCTGTATCTTAAGGATATTTTGAAAATTTTAAAGGAGATGGTGAAGAAGAAAGATTCTAATTCATCAGTTGGACAACTTATTACTTTGATGCTAGATTTGGTTCTTTAAACAGTCATTTACCCTGACATGTTAGTAAAAAAAATGAACTTATCAGAAGCTTAGAGAATTATTGTTTCTACTTCTAACAATGTCAGTAGTAGCTCATCATTTTCTTTTCAATACAGCAAATGACTTTTTCTTAAATGTCAAATGATGTCATTCTAATTTAGTTCTATAGTTTCCTTTCCTCTGCTTCCTTAAAAGAATTTTTTAAGAAAACAATGGTGTGTGGGAGGTCCTTTTCTTTTTTTTCTCCTCTTTATTTCTACTGGAAGTTGAGGTAATATTGTAGCACCACATGAAGCCAGATTTTTATCAGTAATTGGTGACAAAACATTTCTACATAAATTACAGCTTGATTTAGAAGGTTTTGGGTGATACTAAACCACAGTTTGGAACCTATGAATGTGAGTCAGAAGCTATTAGCTTGTGAGACTATGCAAATGAGGTTATATAGTACTAGTATGCAAAAACTAGGATTTGCAAATTAACAAAACACAGGAGAATGGATTTTGAAACAAAAAGTTGATGTTGACTGTGGTTTTGCAGGCTAGAGTACTAATAACTTCAGATTTTGGTCATTTGGGTATAGTGTGTTGTTAGCCACTGTTCCCACAGTCTGAGTCAGGCTTTTGGTATTCATCACACACTTCAACCTTCCAGACTCAGGTTGTGAGCAGAAACAAGGATACAAGAGGAAACAACTGCGTAAAAACTGCTCTGTGGCCTGAGGACATGATATGCTGAAAGAGAGGGATTCCATTAAAATTGAGCAATATATCTGCTGTAGCCTTGCTCAGGGGAGCAAGTACATGGGGTGGAGGATTAGAGGAGGAGTGAGTATTCATTGCATCTTTCCAACTGCCATGAACTTTTGGTTCCAGTGAGTGCAGGTTCTCAACAGTTAATATGCCCATTCCTCAGAGATCTCCCTCCCAGAGTTGCTTACCCCTGCCTGCCTGCCTGATATCTCTGTTCTGTACAGAAGAATGAGAGAAGGCAGAAAGGACTTATACTAATGGATGGGTTATTACTAATGCATTTGCTAAAAAAAGAAAATTAAAATTATTTCACTCTCGTTCACACAATGTACAAGCAAGTGAATTCAGGCTGGACTGATTACTTACCTGTTGTTTCCAGAGCACAATTATGTGATCATTGTTACAAATCCCAAAACTTTTATAAATTAGTGTACGTGTCCAGAGAGCCCTTGTATCTTCTAAAAAAGCATTATCTCTAATAAATTTTAGAAGATTTTATGAATAATAACCCTGAAGGCTGCATTACGAGTAATTAATTTTCCAGAATAATGTAGCAGCTCTTTACAGATGTTCACTGGGGGAAGGTGCAATGAGAGGGAATTATGTGGGAGGCATCTATCAGGGAAAATGAAGATTTCCCATGAGAACAAGATCAACTTGTTACACAAATTCTTTATGTAAAGACAACTGTTACATTAATTAATGAATCATCAATTGATATAAAATGAATAAAGTCTAAATTAGTATTTGTTTGCTGAACCAAGATATAGTACAAACACCATATATCTCCCAGTGAATCAGTAATCTAATACTGTTTATTATACAGTTTTAAATTTAAAAGGGCTTTTGGGTTTTTTTATTTTGCTTTTGTTATAAGTCCAAATGAATACATGAAATACACCTATAGCAATGAGGCAGCATATTTGCTTTTGATTCCAAGAATATTAGTTTTCTTTAAAATTATGTTTTTTCAATAGAATAAAGTCAGATATCAATGATACTTACAAGGACTGCACTGCAAATATCTCATAATTTACAGAGACACCAGGGGACTGTTCTTTCTTGGGTGGGTCAATATTGCAGAGCATCTGTGGAAATGTGACCTAGGACATAGCCTTCCTGTTCTCACATATTGGTCCACTGATTCCAGTTCCTCCTTGTGTCTTCCTTTTCCCTGTTCTACTTTCTACCACCCTCCCCCACCCCATGGTATGACGGAAAAGACCTGATTTTCACTATCTACCCTAACAGGAATATGAAGTCAGTCTCATAGAGGCTGCCTACATTAGCCAGAATACTTATCTGTAAATTAAATGCTTCTCTGCATAGACTCAGCACTTCTGAATGCCTTTACAAAGCACATCTGTATTTTTTTATTCTAAATGTTGAAGACACTTTGAAAAATACTTTACTAATCCTCATATATGACAGGCTTTTTACAGACTTATATCAGCACGATTAGGAATCCTTTGTCTCCAGCCTGGTAGCAAAACAGGATGTGAAGTAAATGTGGACATAGGTCAGACAGAACATAAGTTATACATAAAGAAGGAGCTTGCAAATAAATTATTATTGTTATCCCAACAGACATCACCTTGACTTTTAATAGAGCAAAAGCAAGGATGGGAATAGTGAGCCTAGGATTTAGGGTGAAAAATAATTCTAGTTATTGGATATGGATTCCTCTTTTTATGTGTAGTCTCTGCAACCACTGAAAAGGTATTTTGATCTATTGATTCTCTAAGAAAAAATATTACCTGTCTTGCCACATATATAGTGGTTTGTTCAACAGGTGTGTGGGGAGTGTGCCAGGTGAGGGCATTTTCTAACCACCTGTTCTCAGCCAGGAAGAGCTGTATTTTCTAGGCTATCCCTATGTGCCCCATACCCCTTACTGTGTAGTCTCAGGGCAAGGATGTAAATACTTTGTCTGTCAACTACTCTTGAAAACCCTGGACAGGAATATTTTCAATGCCATTCCAGTGGGTGCTAAGAAAACTGGTGCTAATGGCTGGATTGCTTGAATCCTGGCATGCAGTAGTGATAATGAAAAAGAACAAAGACCTACTCATCTTGAGGCTAATTCTGGAGATGAGTCCAGCAGAGAAGACAGTGAGCTGAGATAAAGGAAAATAGCTGCACTAGGTTTTTAAGTTTATCTATTACTTCTGTTTGTCAAAGGGTATCACAGGTTCTGGTTGTGGCTCCTGTGACAGGATGGAAAAGGCATGTATGAAGAACTGACCCTGTGTCTTTCCTGGAATTTCTAAAGATGATTTTGTCTTGCCTCAAGGTATTTCAGTGTTGTCCTTTATTTTGCTGTTCATGGATGCATGTTATTGAGGGGAGACAGCACTATACAGGAGTGAAAGACTTTGAAACACTCAGATTTAGGGTTTTGTTTTCCCAAGTTTGTTTATCTGGGCCACATCCAGGAAGCCCTTGAATATCCTCGGGATTCAAAGAAGTTTAGTCAACAAACACACACCTGTGGAGATCTTTGTGAAAAGCACTACAGGCAATAGATTTTCTATGCTTTTTGAGTAGCACAGTAAATGCATATAGTGAACTAGAACTTTTGCCTTCTGTACTGTCATAATAGCTGAGTTAATACTCATTAGTTTCCCAAGTGGCAATTGTATTGTCATTCTCTGTAATATCCTGGTTAATTACAATAACGTTAAGGTGTTAATCTACCAGAAAAATAAAAAAAAAATATAAATTCAATGAATATTTAAGGCTCTCTAAGCAAGAACATATTCTGAAATTAGAGCA
This sequence comes from Corvus cornix cornix, assembly GCF_000738735.6. Classification (NCBI taxonomy): domain Eukaryota; kingdom Metazoa; phylum Chordata; class Aves; order Passeriformes; family Corvidae; genus Corvus; species Corvus cornix. The sequence continues at coordinate 37,101,148 of NC_046334.1, read as the reverse complement.
GTAAGCTTTATATTTAGCAACACTTGCTTAAAGCCAAATTTTGTGCTCCAATTTTTAGTATTGTTCAGAATTTAGCTTAAGGACTGGAAGAACATCTAGGGATGTGCTAGAGGGTTGAAGTGGTATGAGAAACAAGTGATTCAACTTGTAGGTGAAACGACTTTGCATTATATTGCTAATGTGTTTAAACAAAACTTTTCAATGGATTTCACTGTTTATGATGGGAAATTCTTCACAAATCAGGGGAAAAAAATAAGGATTACAAACTATTTGAAAATTTCTGCCATAGGGGAGATATCTAAGAACTCAGGCTAAACAGCTGACATTCAGAGACTGCATTAGTATAAAATAAAAGAAAAAAAGGACTATTTGAAAAGCAATGTATGAGGAACTTCTGAATTTTGACTGTCAATTTATCTATCTTTTGGTCCTTAGTCCTACCAAACACGCTTGTGAGAATATAATTTATTATAACTAAGTTCAAGAAAACAAAAAAACCACCTTTGATTTCACCTCAAAAGCTTCAGCTAGAAAGTATCAAATACAGTGTAAGCATTTGAAATAAGGAAAAAAATGAGTGCCATTTTACAGAAGAGTTTGGAGCCATATATAATTATTGCATGAATTTCAGCTGCTAAGTTCTTGAAAATGGAAATAATGCCTGATATTGTGCTTGCCAATTACACCTGTAAGTAGGTGCTGCTGCAGCACTCGCAGCTAATGTGTAAAATGAATTGCTATCGAGTTCAGAGGTGGTAACAGTCTCTAGACGCCTGTAGCTTTAAACTAAACTTTTATTCATCCACAGATTGGTGTGTATGACTCTGCAGATCTCTGCCACTCTGTAATGGCAAAGCCCCTGTGTGAAATCACTGTATTTGCCGAAGGAATCCTTTCTGCTTGCATAGCATTTTGCCTCTTAAATTGCATTAAAAAAGTCAGTAAAAAACAAAATCTACTTACAGGATTCGTAAAGAGCACATAACTGATGATTGTTACAGCAGCGACAGCTTGTGATGAGTTACTTTTGTGAGCAGAGCTTTATTGAGCAGACCAGTATCTTTTCTCTATCCAGATCATTCTTTATTTTTGTTTGTAAATAGATGTGTAGATACTACAGTAATTTTTTTCCTATAAATTATCTTTCTAGAAAGATATTTGCTGAATTTAGAACACAGGACTGCTCTAGGGTGCTGAAATGTTGTTAACGTAGGTTTATTCAGTGAGAAGAAAAAGCAGTACAAACAATCTCAAGGAAGTAGATAGGCTTAAGACACCCAAAAGCCTGAGGCAGTGCCTTAAGGTGAATGTCTCTGTGGGCCAGAAACAAATGAAGTCTAGTGATACTTCGCTGAAAGCTGTCATTTCCCAGACTCCACTGGAGTCAACTTAAAAGTTTTGTAGTTATTCAACACAAGATTCATACAAGTTCTCTGTCAAGCAAAGGATGGAGTTAATGGTTATAAATTTCTAATCTGAACTATCTCCAGTACACCAGTGCTTGCAAACAGCACTGTAGTATAAGTGAGTAAAATAAATGAAAAAAAGGCAGACTTCTAGAGGGACTTTAGTACTTTAAAAATACAAATTAAGGCTGTTTCATAAATCAAAAGCACAAATTTCTATGCATGTTTCTTAGTTTTATGCGCATTACTTACAAGTAATGTGTCTTCTTGCTTTATTATTTTATTCTAGAATTGTAATTCATGTCTTTTCAAAAGCAGTTTTTCTTTGATGGATATTAAATTTGATGTAGCTAGGCATGCATCTCTATATAGATTAAGCTGTAAAAAATTAATAACATCCTTTCCTCTGAATGTAAGGGGCCATATATTTTCAAAGGATATCTGCAAGTCAGTGTTATTCACAAAGGATTGAGAAAACCCAATCAAAGTATAGTTTTCATGTAAGATAGCAGAGTTTTTATCTGCTCTACTGAACTGTGCAGGCCATATTTGAAAATTGTTCTCAGAATGCCAGTTTAACATTTCCAATGACTTAAATTCTGGTTTGAGCTGTTCTGTCCAGACCCATATATTAGAAGTTAAAGTGCTACCTAATGGGGATGTTTGGTGAGTTTGCCCATCATCACAGTGTAAGAGTACTTACCTGGTTTTTATTGTGTTTTAGCCTGGTATTCCTTGGCGCAAAACACACTGAACTATATTTGTTGTTTCAAAATCTTAGTCATTCTTTTCAAGACAATCCTATTTTTCTGATGTTTGAATGAACTTTCTTATTTGTAGATTATTCATTATTCTTTTCACGTGAATGTTTTTTATTTCACTGTTATTTGTGAGCATATGTGCGTGTTTGTGCACGTGGAAGGTGGACTTCTGATCTCCTGAAATTCTTTTTCATAGAGCAACATAAATACGTGGAAAGAAACAAACCACACCTCCTAGTGCTATGCGAGGCCGCCTCGTATCAGCCTTCCAGAATCTGGTCTGTAAGGAAGCCAAGGAGCAACCCTTCTTAAGGAGCTGCAGTGACAGAACAAGAGGGAATGGCTTGAAACTGAGAGAGAGTAGGTCTAGATTTAGATGTTAGGAAGAAATTGTTTTTTGTAAGGGTGTTGAGACACTGGAACAGGTTGCCCACAGTTGTGAATGCCCCATCCCTGGCAGTGTTCAAGGCCAGGTTTGATTGGGTTTTGAGCAATTTGGTCTAGTGAGAGGTGTCTCTGCCTGTGGCACAGGATTTGGAACTAGATGTTCTTTAAGGTCCCTGCCAACCCAAACTATTCTGTGATTCTATGATTTTTTTCTTGAATTGCCACTAATGACTTGCATCTATTTGGCTATCACAGTAGCAAGGGTTCAGTAAGCAAGCTCCCTGTCTTTAGCTGCACTGTGCTGTTCCCATTAGAAATCTTGCATTTGGGCACCTGCTTGTATCATCTCCTGAAACAGACCTCGGCAACAAGGAGCTGAGAAATACAGACTGTTAAGAAAATGGCTCTGTTCTGTCACTTTGCTTTTGGAAATTCACTTGTTAACTCTGTATATGAGGTGAAACGGGATATGGGATTGAGTGCTGTGTTTTATGGTGGTAGGAAGCACAAAGACCTGAAATTTTCATTAAAAGTGCTAGGCTGTAAATCCTTCAGTTGAGTCAGCATTCAACTCCAAGTGTGATTAGATCCCCTAAATAAATCTTTCATACTCTCGCACTGAATGTGGAAGTGCCCTCCTTAATTAAGCAATGACTGTAGAAGTGCTCTGGGGTTGGCACATCACATAAAAATGGGCTATTCATGCTTTCAAAAGCACAGTGGAATTAATCAAATGTGCCCTGCTACCCTTGGGGACAGGGATAACCTATTTCTATACGATCTTTAATAAGTGTTAGCAACTAATGGGACTAAAAACCCAAAAACTCAATTCACTGATTCCAGTTCCCAAGAAACCATAGTCAGAATGAAGGATTTAAAGAAAAGTGTAATGATAATATGGCACATATTAATATAATTATAATATAAGACACTAATAAAATAAAAAACTCCCTGGCTCTGCTTTTGATTAGGTGGTGGTTAAGGAATGTAGACCAAGATACGACCAAGATCACAAAATTAATATTTAGATTCAAAATAAGCAGTCCAAGTTCAACAGTGGAATAGGGAATCAAAGATGCAAAACCAGGCACTAATTTTAAGGATACTGAGAAAACACAGAGAAAAACAGGAAAGAAAACACAGAGAGAGGACAACCTGTTGGAGGAGAGAAAAAAACAAACCAAATCTTCTTCTGCACTATTCCCACTTATTTGATTTGCTACAAAAATTGTTTAGATGTAATATCTACCAGTACAGGAACTTACAATTTAGAAAATATTCAATTGAAAAAATATGAACATCATGCCAATCTTATTTTGGTTTATTTCATTATACCAAACACCATGATAAATTCAGTCATTGATTTCTGTGCTCCTTAAAAAATTCTCCATTGGCAAAGTATTTACTGGTAGTGCATTAAATTCTCCGAGGACAGTCTTCAAATGAGTAATTTGGCTTCATACTATGTTATGTAGAATTAGTGAATTAGCAGAAAATTGATCTTAATCTAGATCACAGATTAAATATTATGTTTGATTGTGGCTTTAAACAATGAATGCTAGGATTACTTCCAACACCTGAAAAGGAATTATGGAACAGCCATGACAGGATATTTCACATAGTGAGGCAGGGAAGGACCCAGAGCAGGAATCATGTAAATGACTGTTTTCTTGACAATTTTTGTGGGTGTGATTATCTTGAGCAATATATATTTATGCAACCTTAATTCTAAAATTGTCATGTCATCTGGATAGAATATAACATTATTTGCATAAAATATATAAAATTTTAGATTGCTTATGAGTGAATTTAAGTAACAAACCAAACTAATCTAACCAGGAAATTTCATGAGATTATTTAACCTCTTGGCTACCATACAGCTTGTTGTCTTAGAATGCAACCTTTTAATTTGCAGTTTTGGAAAGTCTTGTCTTTCTCAGGTTTTTTGTGTGGGTTTTGCTTGGAGTTTCGGTGTTTTTTTTCAGTAGTTGAAATATTTTGAAGGAGTTCTCTAAAATCATTGATCTTTACTGCCTATTTCTCTTAAACCTGCATTTATATTCACAATCACTTACAGGTAATTTACAAATAAAGTGGTAACACTGGGCTAAATTAGTCCTCAGTATAATAGAAAGTCTTTAACAGATGTACTTATTTGTCATGTAGTGTATTTTTGTATAAGATTACAGACGCCTATGAATGCTTATGTATTATCTGGAATAAGAAAAGGATGCTTCCTCTAGGTTCATGTTGTAATCTTTTATTTCAAGTTCTAGGTGATAAAGCAGCAAAGTATGAAGCAGCATTCCCTACACTACCTATTCAAATTCTATTTTTTTACTTTATTAATACATTGTCTTCATTATGAAGGAGTTGAGGAATCATTGTCAGGCCAGAAATGAATCCTTCACAGAAGTGGTATCTCTGTTGAATATCACCTGTGAGGATATCCCCTATTATCAGTGTCACAGGTGGTTTACAAAACAGAGAAATACCCATAAAATAATAAAGGGACTATTTAAAAGCATATGCCTATACATATTCCGTTTATTATCCTGGTGTTTTCTTTTCAGTTAATAACTACAACAGCTGGTGATAAAAAAATAATATTAAGAAAAAAGCTTGAAATAATTAACTTTAGAAAAAAGCCTCACTTCTAATCTTTCTAATCTGTTTACAGCAGTGTCATAATGGAGAAGCAGAAACAACTATTTTTGAGATGAGCAGATAATATCTTAAATTAGATTTGCTGTTGAAAAAAATGTGACATGAAACTCATAGGCAATTGCTGCAAAATTCTTTGGAATTATTCACAATACATCGATAGCCAAATATACCTAATAGTCTAATTTGCAGTTTAAAGTGTCTTGTTCAAGAATACATAAATTTTGAGAAATGAGTTTTGGAAATTAAAATGGGACATACACAAAAATATTAGTCAAGTAGAAATGTGATGGTGATAAAAATGAATAAGTTATCAAGAAAGTAGGAATTACCAAGGATTTGTAAAGTGAACATGGCACACCTGAGGATTTTAAACTACAGGTATAACTTAAAGTGATACATTTTCAAGATCTGGAAGCATAGAATCAGGGAATAATCTGAGTTGGAAGGGGCATTTCAAGGTCATCTAGTCCAACTCCCCCTGCAATGAGCAGGGACATCTTCAACCATCAGATTGCTCAGAGCCCTGTCTAAGCTTGACCTTGAATGTCAAGGCTTTCCAAAACCTTTGTTAGTATTTCTTAAAAGTGATAAAATTTTGCTGTTAAAGTGTGGATACAATATTGCTGCTAGCAAGAATTTTTCTTGCTTCTTTCCAGTCCCGTGAGATACTTTTCTCTCTCACGAAGGGATTAGCAGAGTTCTATAAACTATGAACACCTGCGACCTTGCAGAGCTTTGTTTATGGTACAGTAGAAAAATATTTTGACAATGGATGTTTTAGGATTTTAGCCAATCACCCCAAGGTGTGATCCTTTGGCCAATTAGACTATGAAGAAAAAAGTCTATAAAAGAGTTTGTAAAATAATTAAATAAATCAATCTTGCTGCACAATTCCTGCCTGTTGGATCTCTCCTCTCCCCCCTCCCACTGCGGGATACCATAATATTAAAGACCTAAATCTCATTGTTTTATTAGAACAAACTTGAGATGTGACTTGCTATTGAATACTTTTTATTAGGGAAAAATGCTGTATACTACAGAGTCCTAAATCTGAGGTATAAATTGAGCATAAATTTTAACAGTGAGGAGATTAGTCACTGGAGAAACAGCAAAAGGAAATGAATTTTCTGTCTTTTGTCAACAGGGTAGATGACTCTTTTTTCAAAGATGCATTTCAGCTAAACAAATGGTTTTTTGATCAATAATGAGATAACTGGTGGAAAGTTGCTACCCTGAATCATACAAAAAGCGAGGCTAGTTTGAATACTCCTATCAGTGCTATGAATAATGTATATAAGTATCAGGAAGTTTTTGCTTATGGCTTGCATACATTTCCCCTTTCATAATCATCTTTTATTGTGCTACAGCAAAAGTACTTTTTTTATACTGCGCAGTGTTTCTCTTACTATCAGAAGTACTAGAATTTATATTTACTTTTCAGTCAAAATTATTTTTCATGCAAAAAATTCTGTTTCGGTATTTGGGGATATTTTTAAGATAAAAAATAAAAAACTTTGGTAATGCTTTGGAGTTTGTTACTTTTTATGAAATAAATCTTTTTTTTTTTCTTTTTAGAGTAAAAAGAAATTTTAGTTCTATTCCTGTTTTATGTAGTGCTGAAATCTGAATGCTGCCTGTTACCCTAGCTATTTCGTTCTTGAAGTGCACAGGTTACTTATTGCTTAAATACAAGTAGACATTGTAATTTCAGCATATCTTGCAGTAAAGTATTTAAAATTGCAGCTTTCATTTCTTAAGGGACTTTTCCTACCCCTCCATCTCCAAAGAAAAACTTTAAAGTTCAAACTGAGATGGTGGAGATTGGGCATTTTCATTCTGTGAGACATTTTGTAATCTTAGATTTTTTCCTGACCCCTTTCACAGGCAGTCAAAGATATCTGAGTGTTCTCTCTGATTCAAACTGTCATTTTTAGGATATCCAGCTCTCTCTGGTGAAGAGAGAAGTGAATACTCTTACTTCACAGCATGAAAAAATCCTTAGTATATACAGGCCCCAAGAGATCCACTGAAAAGTTTGAGAGTTATGATTATCGGTCTTCCTGCTGCATGCAGAGGCAAAGACCAAGCCCTTCCAGGACTGCCTGGAAATATGTACATAGGCCTCATTTAGATGGACTAATATGAAAACTGTAATGAGTCCATGATTGAATATGAAAAAGTAACTAAATAGAAATTCACTAAAAGTTACATTTGTGACAATATTTCAGTATTTAAGTATTTTTCCACATCTGTGTTTAATCAGAAAATACAGGCCTCCTAATGCTTTCAAATATAGATTTGGAAGTTCACATGGGTGACTTATGCCTTATTTGTTATTCTTATCAATCCTAAACTACTCTCAAAATTTGAAATAGTGCATGATATGTTTGAGAGCACAAGTATGAGTAGATGAACACACAAAAGGACAAATACGAATATATACAATATATGTACACACATATATATGTGTAAAACACTTATAAGGAAAAACAAATGTGATGTGAGAGTGTAAATTTAAGGTAGAGACAGGTTCACAGGTTTGATCTGAATTTAATGTAGAAAGAGAATCAGTGAAAGTGCTGAAGACACATACATCTTCCGCATGTAGGCCAGCATCCTGTTTCTTGTATACAGGCTGAGATGAAAAAGTTCTGAACCATCAGCCGAGATTAAGTTTTTTTGTTGTTTTAGCAAACACATTCTTGCTCAGATTTAATTTTGAGAGGTTTTAAAATATCTTTATTTGATCTTTCAACGTGTAGTCCAGATTCAGACGAGTTTAGACTGAAAAAGCTCTTACCCTAAGGATCCACATGCAGCCTTTTTCTCTGTGTGTTGCAAGTTCTTCCTTTTGGGTTCATTTTACACATTATCCTTTAATCACCCATTTCTATCTAGTCATATTAGCAGAACAGAGAAAAGAAGTTGTTGAGCTTGAGGATGTGCAGCTGAGCCTGCGAGTGAATGTCAGTTATCAATTCCATCTATAGTTTAGGAGTGTTTTTTTAGAAACTTATGCTTAATAGAATTCAAGAATGAGTGATCATTAGAATATGTGTCAAAATTGATGTTTTATTTGTGTTCTTATGTTAACTGAGACTCACTGAAACTCTGTTCCTCTTTCCACTCCACTAAAAGACTATGGAACTAGCATCTCCTGCAGGTAAATGGAAGATATCTGAAAAATCACACAGATATTTTACCCTGAGAAGAGTTTTCATTTTAAGAATTGATAGAAATCCACATATAAAAGTCAAGTAATTTGTCAAAATTTTCCTATCTGCAGAATGAAGATTAAAAATTACAAATGTTAGTCAACTCAGACTAAGTTGACTAAGTTTCAACAAGTACAAGGGGATTTCTTTCAAGTTTTCTGGTCAGAAATTGCCATCTGATGCAAAACGACATCTCCAAAATGAGTGTTGATGAGCATCTATCACACTAAAAACATTCTTTTAAAAATAAACTTTAAGAATTAGTTATGTAGGGGTTTTTTTAAAAATTTTAACCAGTGTAGAAGAAATTATTTTCAAACAGAGAAAATTCTTACTTCCTTTTTTTTTTTTTAATTTAGCTATTCCTTGTGTAATGACCCTTGTTTTGAGAAGCACATTATGAAGTATTAAAATCATTAATACTGAAGGGTCATGTATATTCTTTCAGAAGTTAAGTGATTCTGGATAAAGGCATCTTTCTTTCTGAATACAATATTATGCAAATTTTTAGAATTCATAAATGTAATTAATTAGAATGATTAGATACTTGAAAAGTACTTTTAAACTTGTTTCAATCTACATAGGAACTAATTATTTTCAGCTTTTATCTATACCACTCCCTGTAGTCATTAGTCTTGACTCAATCTCTCGACAAGCACACCATTTAGATGAACTGTTATCACTTCTCTTGCAATTGGAAAGGCCAGGGAACTTCTCTCAGTTGCAGAACAAAAAAATAAATGGAATGCAGCAGTACATGCTTCAAAGGCAGAGTTAGCCTGCTCTGTGATATTTCAAAGGATCTTAGGGAATGTGTGAACCTTGGCATTTCATAACACTTGCAGCTCCTAACAGAGATGAAAAAAAAATTTGGAGACAATGTTTTGTTTTCTTGAGTTCTGGTGGTTGTGGAGAAGTACATCTGGTCTTATTCCATTTGTCTCTACACTTCTTCAAACATCCAGTGTTTACTATCAGTGGATGACTTTTGCCTAAGAACCCTTTAAACCTAAGAAGGTTTAGTCCTTCTTACTGAAGCATTTTTCCCCATTTTTACTCTCTTATATCTTATATGCCATATATATTTTTTTCTGTCTTCCTGTGTTAAGGAAGAGAAACGAATCACACTAAATTGATTTTACCACTATTTTGTCATTACAAACATGAGGCAGTCAGACTTAACAAAAACCAAAAATATGTTTCTGATTGAAGCCTGTAAAAATTCCTTGTACAGAGATGAATGATCTGTACTTTTAAAACACCTGTTGCAATTCTTTCCAAAATAGGAGAAATAAAAGCTGTATCCTACTTCCTAGCCATACTGATCCTAGATCTGTCACATTTTCAGACACGTAACTCTTACTGTGTGGATTGTCTGTCAGTCTTAAAGGTAATTTCTTTGTGTAACCAAGCACGTGATGCAGTATCTACAGACTAATCTATTCTATAAGCATCTTAAAAGTGAGGATTTTCACACCTGCTCTAAAACCATATTTTCTTTAATATGCTAGAGACTGTTTTTGCTGCCAGCACCTTCCACTTAAAATCATGTTTCACAGACCTTAATTTTGGTATCCTCTCTGGAAATATTGATGCTAATGCAAGGTGTTGCGAAGCTGTAGCAAGACATACAGTATAAAGCTCATGGGTATGAAAAATTAAGCTACATGAATTTAATATTTTCATAAAACATATTGTTTGGTTTATATTCAGTTGCAGTTTTACTGGGAAGAAAATATTTGCTCACTTTTATTACACTATTATCCATGCAATAATCCTTGTAAGTATTAAAAATGTGGAGAGAACTGGAAATAAGCAGTAGACATCTAGAGATATTGCTCTTACATGTGTCATTGGGAGAAAGCAGAGGAAAGGTCTTCAGCCCATAGTTTGTCTTTTCATTCAGAACTCCAATGTTGGAACTTTAGTTAAATGGAAAAAAGGTTTATGTTTTATCAAGTGATGATCAACACTGCAGTAGAAAAAAGCAGTGGGGTATGGGTAGAAGCCAAGGTACATCCAGAAATCTGTGACGCACAGAAAATCACATGGAGAGGTGCCGTGCACCCTGAAAGGCACATTGAGGGGTGTGTGCAGACCCAACAGGCACACCCGGGGCCCCAGGGTGGTGCTGGTGGTTCTGTGCTGGTGGAAATGCTGATAGAGACTCATCCTGTAGGCAGCTGCCGGTGCCCTGCTGCACACAGGAGCTTGGCTCCTCTTTTTGAAGGTGGCATCTGGCAACACCTGGCAAGTCCTGCCTGTCGCAACCACCTGGGGAGAGGTGAAGTTAGGCAAGGTGGTGTAGTGGCCATTCCCACTGGGCCATGAGTGGACCTGGTGGTGCTGGGGAGCAGGAGGCCGCAGGATGGACCTGTGTCCTCCAGGAGCAGCAGAAGCAATGAGTTCTGAGTCAAGGAACAGGATGAGCTGTATCTAAAAGCCATCAAGGCTAGAAAAACTTTGGGGGTACGTAAAAACAAAGATTTTAAATTAGAATCCTCCTTTTAGGATTGTATTACACTCTAATGCAAAATAAGACTTTCCCATGAATAATGTCGAATTTAGAGTTGTTGAAAACTCATTTATAATCTGATGTCGGGCTGGTGGCAGTCCTCTTCTGTTTGTACGTAATGCTGCCACTGGCACTGTGTCCTGTTTTGAATTAATTTCCTAAGTTTTGTCAATTTGTGTTCTTTAACTTTGAATAGGTAGAAGATATAAGAGGCTGAGTACCAACATCAAGGTGCGATTCATCCTTTTCCCACCTGAGCCGTGGGAGTCATGAGACATCCGAAAGTGTTCATGTGCAAGTGTTGCAGAGCATGTGAGCAATAACTTCAAGTGCAAGAAAAGGTCAATGGGACTTCTCAGAGAAGTGAGAAACCAGCTGAACAAAGCCAAACCAAAAGCTAGCAGGCTGGAAAAGGAAATGGAGCAACTGAAAAAGCCCTCTAGGAAGGGTCATTGTCTTTAGTTATATGGCAGAAAGAGAATTACATCAGGCCTGGAGATAGGCAAAGGAGCAGCAATACTTACATCTTGAGAAAGTTCAAGGGAGAAAAGGTACAAGAAGGCACAAGAGCTGCAGCAACAACTGGCCTAGCTCCACCATGAAACCTTTGGGGGGAACATCCCATCCTGAACCCTAACCCAGTGTACTCCTCAAAATCCTCCCAACCTCACATGGGCTGTCCTCTACCCCACCCCAATACAGTCCTGGTCCTGGTGCATCCATACCCTGGGGTGTTTTCCCCAAAAACAGCACAACTCCTCACCGACCCCTCTTGAGAGTCCCTAGGGTCTCCTCTCTCCTCAAAACATCCTTGAGCCCCCAGACACCCACCCTACTGTCCTTGGGAGGGCATACCCCAAAACCCCAAGTTTTCCGCCATCTAGAGCCACACGCATTGCCTCCTCCAGATGCTGCCCAGCCAGGTGAGGAGTATAGATGCTGCTAGTGGGGGCACAGTTGAACACCACCAGGCTGTACTGGGTACATCAATACCATTGGGGGGAGGCCTGGGGTCACTCCAACCCCTCCTCCTCCTCTTCCTTCCCACTGCCTCCCTACCCACATCAGCCTCAAAGGTGTTCTCTCCTGGTGGACCTTTGTTGAAGCACCTGGTGGTGAGCAGACTTACATTTTTTACTAGAGAAAATAGAAACTACCGAATATTCTTGTAATGTCTGCTAATTGCTGCACAGTAGAGTTCCCCTGGTTTACTGTTTTTGCCAATGTCACATTGGCAGATTGACCTTAATTAATGAAGCTTTAAAGTCATCTAAGTCATTTTTGGCCACTCTCAGAAAGAAAGAACAATATCTAAGGGTTTTTTTCTGTAAAAACTTAAGCACTCTAATATGTAAAAGGCACTAGGGTGAAATGACTATGGATCAGAGAATTGTTTGAGTTGTTTGACCACATTACAGGGCAGAGCATCCTGCTACAATTATATACTGCATTTTTAAGGTAGATTATCACCTCTAAACAGGAGTAAGCAGAAAATCATTACAAGAGAAATGTGTTTGCAGCTAACACATAATGATGCTAACATTTTCTGAACATATACCATTTTAAATTCTTACAGCTTTATTATTCCTCATTTATTACAGTGAGAATTTGGGAAGTTTTAGACTATTTTTTTACATTGTTAAATTTTAGGTATAGCAGTTAGCTGTTTCTGACATATGCAACTTCTTGGCTCTTCACCAGAGGAAAGTTGTTTCTAGTTGAAACAATCAACCACACTGAATCTAGTGTACCTTGGGAGTTAGTTATGAAAGTCAGTGATTTAAAGGCCATTCAGCTGTAAGCTGGTGGTTTCTGTGGTGGGATGATAGAAGCATTGATACAGAAATCACTGAGAGGGAGCAGAGGAAATATGTGCATACAAAATAACATTTCAAACCCTACTGTCCATCCATGATTTCTTTTTTCTCCTATTGTTCAACTGATGTGCATTGTTTTGAGCTCAAACATCATGCTTTAGGACATATAGGCAGATTCTGTACTTATGCTAGAAGATGTTCTGAAGAACTTTTCAAGATTGTAGGATTTCGGGTTTTTTTAAATAGGTAGAAGAGATAATGTTATGATCCACTGGAATAATCTTAGTATCCTACTTCTGAAAAAATGTTAGGGGCCAATTATTAAAAGATGCCTCTGCCTGAGCTAAGGTGCAAATGAGAACATATGCCAGAGTCAATAGTACAGATTTTATTTAACAATAAATGTGAGATAGAGAGAGGAGGGGGGAAAGAAAAAGAGAAGGAAGAGACAGAGACAGATTAAATAGAAAGATAGTCACCACCACGTGGGTTCCTGTGGCATCCCTCTAGCCTTTCTTCTTCTGGTCCTCTCTGTGGTGGGGGTCCTGAGTGTGCTTCTGAAGGTACCACTTCTGTTATAAGTCCTGGTACCCAGAGGCGTATGTGTCATTCTGACAACTTGAGATGCCATGTGTCTAACCAGTTGCTTCCTTTCCAACAGTTTGCTATGGTGGCAATTTTTGTCTGGATTTTCCTGTTGTTGCATCTGCGCTTTCCCCACAGTCTGCACAGGGAAGTCTTGTCTGGTGTGTTAATTGCAAACCTTTCACCGCCGTGTAGGACAGAAATTAACACCTTCCTGTTTTCCGTCTGTGCCTGTTGTGGTATCTTATCTTATGGGGACAGTGTTTTGAGACATTTTTACTGCATTCTTGAAGTTCTGACAGATAATAACAAGGAAGTGCTTCTTTAAGGAGAGGAGAATTTGGCTTTGGTTTAGCAGTAATCTATTGATCTACTTTTTTTCAGAGGTACTCAGTTTTGTGTGTATTCAGTCATTATTTTTCTCATTCATTTCTAAGGTGATCAAGAATGAAGAGCAGCCACTTGTATACTTCCAAATAAAAGAAAACATAGAGAAATCTCTATTTATTTTAATTGCTTCCAGAATATGTTTAAAAAAGATTGTGTTTTCTTTGGAACTCTGTTTACCTAGTTTCACTAACATTACACTTTGAATTTAATCGTTGCTTATAGATGCTTGGTGGTAATTCAGAATATTTTAACATTATTGGACATTTAAGATTTTCAGTATAAAATTCCACTCTACCTAAACTGAATGCTCTTCATTAGGATTAATTAATTATGATTTCTTCCTGGAAATCTACTGAAGCCTAACCAGACTTAAAGAGTAACTGACATTTAAAAGTAGTTATAATTTGATTTATTTCAGTTTTGACAGGTACGTTAAGGGTACTTATGTTCCTGTTGTGTACATCAGTCTCAAAATGCTCAATTATTTCAATAGAGGTCTTCTTTATTGCCTCAGTGGCATTCCTTTCTAAAACATCTTTCTCTGCTTTAAAGGTCTAAGTTCAAGAAGTAATTGAAAAAGTTACAGAGTTCTTTGCATGTTCATATTGATCATCAACATTTTCTTAACTTTCCTATCTGAGATATATCTTTTTTGTATTATATTTTACTTTAAACTTATATCCTAGTGAGAACATCTGATTTAATTGAAATAGAAACATTACTGTTAAGATCTAAGCATTGTTCACCTCATAATTAATTCCAGTGTATCTGTGCGCTGTGAACTATAGTGAAAGTCCTAATAGTGTACTGAAATGAGTCTCCCAAGGGTAGGAAGGCAGGATTATTATATGAGAAGTAAAGGTTACATGAATAAGCTAAATTCTCAAACGAGGTTTTGGTGAATAGGGGAAATCCCCACCAAAATTTCTAAAGTGGTGAAACTTGGAGCGCCTTGTCACTATGTCCTGACTATGTGTTGGGATGTGATCTGCATCCCGGCCATTGTATCCTGTTGTCCCTCTTGCCTGGCTGCATGAGTGGAAGGGAATGGGATAGTGGTGTGCTTCTGTAAATTCAGTAGTCTAGTTTCCTGGGAACAAGAAATGAAGGATTCACTTTTCTCTGAGTTTAGATACAACCAGGATGATTGTGCTCACAAAATAATAATTTATAAAGGATGTCTTGAAGAGTAAAATGTATTTTCCATGGACTGCCAGAGCAATCTAAATGCATTCACGTGTTTAAGTGGGAGCATATAGGTGTAACACAGAGCCTTGGAGTAGCACTGAATGAGAATAGATAGCTTAAGTACACCTGGTACAAGTGTCATGGTTCACAGCAATGCAAGGCAATTTTTACTTCACAGTACAGTATCTAATACCAGCATGATGTTTTATTTTTTTTATCACACCTGTTCCAAACAGTGTGAAAATTACTCCTGATCTGGGCAAAACAAAATTTAATATGTGAAAAAAAGGGGAAACTAAATGTTATTTTTATAAGAAAGGGGAAAAAATACCTAACCATTCACATGTTTATTTAATGCATTAGATAACATAATAACATCTATGAAGCGTGAGTAAATTCTAAAAGACCATGTACCTTTATTTTCTAACACTTTAGTATCTCTACAGATGAAGCCAACATAATGAAAGTAATCTGTTTCATCAGATGGAACAATTGAATCATTAAAACGAATGAAATCATATTGTTAGTATTTGGGAAAAAAATAAATCACTTTTTTTTTCAAAGCTGAAATTGCTACAACCTTGGATTTGTCTGAAAGCATCAAACTCAGTATTTTTTGCTGAGTGCTTCAGCTTATCACACTGGATTCACAGAGATATTTCTTTTGGAGTATAGGACAACCAAGCACTGTCCCCTGCAGTCCTTGGTGCTGAGGGAAAAAACAAAAAAAAAATTGAAAGCTTATTTAAAAAGGCCCTCATAAGGACCCTGCAGCCCCAGGGACCCATAGACTGTCCTTTAGGCCTAAAAAGATTTGAAGCTTTAAGGAAACTTTAAGAAAGCTTTGGGGGGTTGCCAGGGAGAAAACACTGTAAAAAGACAACCTTAATCTCCAGCAATGAAGTTAATGGGCAGAAACCAGCAAGACATTTTGAGCTAGTTAAAAGATCTGGAGGAGTGGGCTAGTTTAAAGACTTCTAGATATAGTCTGGGGAGAAAATCCCAGTGCATGGATGGATATCCAGATAGATCAATTTGTTCTGGAAGATATGGGTTTTAGTAGTTACTTGACAAGAATTTAATCTAACATGTGTCTAGTGTTATAACTGCAAACAGATTTTATTAAAATCTTAATTTTTTTTAATGAAAGAAGAAAAATTATCTGAACAATTCATGAACTGCTTGTGCTCTTTGCTCAGAGGATGAAATGTGAAGGTGTATTTTTTGAAGTTACATATTCCTATTCATATCAACTAGTATTCCTGCTGTACAAATTACAACTAACTAATCTGTAACTACTTTTGTTTAGTAAGTTAAGCATGAACTTAACATCAGTACTGAATCCTGAATCAAAGGGTTTGTGGTCCAGCCCAATGAGTACCTCTGCATTTGTATTTCTCTTGATATAAATACATAAAAATAATGAAAACTGATATGATAAGTTCTGCTGAAGGTTTACTATCATATGACATAGTGAATGACATTTCAAAATATACTGGCAAATTCAGTCATTTTAAATGTGGGAAGAATTTCAGAAACATCTATGAACTAGACCTATGCACACCTCTTTTAAAATTTCAAAAACATTCTAAAGAATTGTATGGACTTCTTTATCTTAAAATAATAGATTTATCTTTATTTTAATCTTTATTTTCATCTTTATTGTTTTGCTTTCCACTTATGTTACAAGCTGGTTCAGAAATAAACAATATTTATTTATTAATTCTTGAATAAAGTGTGGCTAAAGAGATCTTCTCTTAAAGCTATGTTACTGATATTGCAAATTTTTCCACTTCTAGGTATGCATGTTATCACCAAATAAGTTGGCAGGAGATATTTTAAAATATTTTGATATTTAGGCTTGTTACTGAAACAAGATGATCTGAAAGAATATCATGGCTAAACAAAATTAATATTTTTACTTCAGACTCCCATATCTTGAAGGAAAATTTCACTTAAATGTAGAAACTGTACTTATTGCTATATTGTTTAATAAGTGTTCTTTGGATTTAAATTTTCCTCAATGGCTTCATAAAAATGCTGGTTTATATTTCCACTATCAGCTAACCTCTGAGAATAAGGACAGGGACAAAAATAATCAGAAATGCTATGCTTTCTTTTTTCCTGGCATGGTTGAAACAATAGATAACACTGTATAAGACACAGAAAAGACTTTTATGGAAAAAGAAGTATGTTCTGCCAAACAAATCACGGTGGGCACTTTAAGCAAATTTAACAAGTAGCTAGAATAAATATGGTGCTGTATGATACATATTTTATGAGACCGTAGGCCCTTACATATTTTTTCATAAATTTTTAAACCTGTGTAATTTTCCACTCCAATAATTTAAAAGGAAAAATGTTTTACCTTTAGAGAAAATTAGTTAAAGGACTGAAAACCACAATAGGAATAAAGAAACTTTGCTTAAGACAGGGAAAATAGATTTTTTTAAAGTGAAAAGCCAATTTATATAATTTTGTTAAATGTTTGAAGTAGAAAAGTGCATAAGCAATTTAGAAGTGCAAATTACCTTGGGTTGGTTAGTAAATTACAGGGATGTTTTAAAAAATGCTCCCCATTGGCTACAAAACAGTAGGAGTAGGAGTCCTGAAATTAGTCCTGTAGGTACAACAGAGCACATCAAGACTTTCACTGACTAAACAGAATTCAACTTTTGCATGAAAAGCAGGCTGAATTCAATGGCTGGTATCCTTCAATAATGTGAAGGAGGATTTTTTTCTTTCTAATTTCCAGTACTCATCCTGGAAATCTTTTGTGATGGTATTATTAAGAAGCACATTCTATTTGTTCAGAATTGATTCAGGACTGTGTCAGAAGTGGGCCAATGTCAATAATTTACTCATGTAGAAGTTTTTATAATAAATCTATTCTCTATGACATAAAAATACTATATTTCAGGTTAATTTTTAAAAATCTCAGGACCCTATTAACTGTAAAATGAGAGTTTGAAATTGTTTCTAATTTTACCATGGATTTTCAAAGTTTTGGATCCTTGAAAAAAACCAAAGCTATATGTTTTTCTCCTCTTGCAAGTCTAACTTTACAGTTGCTAGCAACTAGAGTCTACCCCTTTGGGACAAATATTTTTCAGGTGTTAGTGTGTGAAAATACAGAATCTAGAGGACATGGGATCAATCAATAGATGTTAGCTATGTAAATAATCGTCAGTACAATGCAGACAGTTTTTGTAGGTGTTACAAAATTGAATGTTTAAGAAGAATTAAAGGGAGAATAATTGGTTGATTACAGCAGTAGGAGAGAAAGCACAGAAATGTTTGTTAGAAAATTTAGAATCATAAAGCATCTAGGTTGGAGGGAGCATTATGAAGTCATCTAGTCCAACCTCCTCCTGAAAGTAAATTGGAAGCTGGTAGGGTCTAGAAGTTAAGGAAATTTTGAAAGAATTTTAAACTGAATTACAAGGTGTTGCTTGTCATTACAAAAGGTCCTGAAGGGTCTGTCCTTTCAGACTAGAGATCATAACCTATGTTCAGTGCAAAAAAATGTTCAGGATGGTGAATGGATCTGAAGGAATAGGTACAGGACCAAGCCAACTAACAAATGGTGGGTTCTGGAGCAGTTTGAAAAGGTAGGAGAGCACTCATTTGGTTTATCAGTACCAGAAAATTTGGTGCTGCACTTTTTGAGATGAAGCCCAGCTGAGAGGGTAGCCTGGGTAGGTGGGCAGGAAAAGCCACACAGGGAGAGTCACTGAGGCGGTACTTCACAGAAAGGATCAGTCAGCAGTGATGGTTGAATCATAGTCTGGGGTCAGCAGAGTGACACTGCAAACAGTGGCTGGGAAAAGATTAGGAATTATTGAAGGGTTTGGAAAAGCATTGCTTAGTCATGTTCGCATTTAGGTGATGACTAGACCACTGTGAGGAGGTCATAGAGGCAGAGAATAAGATTTCGGGTCAGAAGAGACACACAGATCCTTGAGTTGCTGTCCTTAAGGTAGTGTCTAGTTTGTGGTGATGGATGGGACTGTAAGAGGTGCTGTGATAACACAGGATCTAATTATAAATTAGCCAGATTAAAATTTGCCTCTTTATGTTATTCCATTCTGAAAAATGGTCATATGAACTCTATTTTTAAAAGTCACTGAGTTCCTATGTATTTTCACATAAATACTTCTATGCTTTCTATGTCAACGGTTTTTTCCCCTTGTGAAATAGGTTTTTTAGCTCTAAAATGACACCAGATTTATTTCACCAAAGACATCCGTCATACAGTAAGCTACAGCAATAAATGTTCAAGGTGCATACAGCCTACTGTTTATTAAATTCGGAAAGCCTTCTGAGCTTTATTTTAAATTTCCATTACTAAATATTCACTACAAAACAGCTAATCATACTCACTGAGTGTCACCATCTAAATAAGAAACCAACAAAAAAGTGTTTTGGAAGGTCCTTTAACAGATATTAGGTCAGGCCCACCATTGAAAATCTGCTGCACTACTTACTGTATGATCGAAAGGCATTTGGGGACCTTTCAACCTTCTATTGACTTCTTGGTACTTTGAAAAGTACTAAAACATTTTAAAGCCTTGGTTTAGGTAACCATATAGGACTCACAATATCAACAAAGATAAAACGTTTTTAAAAGAGCAAACTATTTTTGGATTACCCTGGAATGCTGTTGTGGTGATAAAAGGAGTTGAAAGGGTACATTAGACCACTTCAGCAAAAAATATATTTTTAAAAATATATAATCAGTTTTGTTGTACCAATGGTCTTTAAATTATGTCATTAAACGTCAGTATGCAAAAATTACATGTAGTTGGGCTGTTCCAGAAGGTGTTTTAGTAAGTTCTAATTGTCATTGTTTGCCATTTTTCTTTTTAGTATTGTTTATCTAAGGGTCCTTAATCTAAGAATTAAAACCCTTTTTGACTTATTATCACTAGAAAATTGTCTAGCTTGTTATTTTTCACAAAGCACTGTCCTGTAGAGAATCTTATATGTATTTGTTTAATGGAAACAGAACAGAACAGCCTGAATCATTAATTATTAATGAGTAATTTATCTAACTATCTAATAGAAGGGTCTGATGGTGCAGTCATTCACTGAGGAGAAGGAAATTACACTGACAGAAGCAAAAATTCAGTTTCCTATTTAACAGTGGTATAATTTAATGAGCGATGAAACTTAAATGTGAAAATATGCAAAATATGGGCAGGTTTTTTCAGTACTTGGTTATCTTGTTTGCTCATTCATGCATGTAGTTCCTTGTGTTTGTGATTTGCTTGGATTTTTGTTTGTTTAATTTCATAGACTTTCTACATCAAAGTAATTTGTTTGAACTGAATATTGATAGTGAACAATGAATTCACAAATTAAACTACTTCTCTAATGTAATATTTTTGTTATTTCCACGCAGAGTTTGTAATTTAAGTATTCAAGTTAGCAGCTATCACACCGCTCTATGCTGCTGCCTCCTTGGGTCTCCAATCATCCACTCAAACTGTACTGAATTGTGGTAAACCCAGTATATTTTAAAAGTTTGAGACAGGTATGAAAGATTTGTTAAACAATATTAACTAAAGCAGTAGGAACAAAGGAGAAACAGATATATTCATTTCTCTTGATAGATAACATGGTGCTAAATTAATCTTGCCAACATTACTGGCATTCTGACCATTTAAAAATATTTTTTTTCCTTACAAATCCTCTGTTTATTTCCAGCTCATAACTGAAACTTCTGAAGTTCATATGCTGTGCCTGTCCAGTCAAACATATGACCAGATGATGATACTGTTTAATTGGTTACTTCATAAAATTTGAAAGTGCATGATTACACCAAATCCACAGATTTCCTCATTCCACTATTTTCTTTTAGCAGGGGACATTAAAATATTGTTCAAGTTACTTTAAATGGCTAGAAAAAGGAACTGAGTATGGTTTTTTTCCTAAGTAAAAAGAGCTTAAATTAAATATATTGAGTTATACTCTTGTGTATATTCTTATTCTCCATTTTTTGGCAGCTGACAGATTGCACCTGAATTTGCAGGTGAATGACAGATTAACAGGGATCTTTCTGCAACATAGTCAGTCAGCGTATTTTGCAAGGGAAGTGTATTTATTAGGGTTGTAAATGTGAAAAAGATGGAAAAAATTGAAATATAAGAAGTCACTGATGTCTCAACTCAGGCTTTTAGAGAAGAAGGAATAGGAAATATTAAGTCTTCTCTTCTTTTCCTTCCATATATTTGAAGTGACCTGACCTCAGTTCTGTGGTCCAAGTTTTGTTAGTCAGAAATAAAATTCACAACTTTGGTTGTTTCAAGGAGTTCTTGTCCTACTGCAGCACAGAAAAAAAATATTTTAAGTCCTTTTTCTTTGATGATTTTAAATATTATTGTGTTTTGTGGTACCTGTATTTATCAACATATTTAAAGCAGTGCTGGTTTTGAGATACCAGAGTTGGTGTAATCAGATCTCTCCATTTTCTTTTTTTAAAAAGAAATATCTTAAAAGTTGTAGAGATCAATTTAACATCTGGCAACTGTTGTCCATTTGAAAACACAAACAGAATTTACTTAGTGACCTGCTTATGAAAACAGCAAAACACCATCTGTAGGGTGCAAAATTACTTGATCTTTTATCCACAGCAAGTTGCATCAGACACATGGATTCTTTACAGTCCTCAAAACAGAGAACGTTTTTTGAGGTTTTTTTTAAATTTGAGATTTTGCTGAACTGGAACATGGAGTAATTGTTGCTTGTAACTTTCAGTAAATATGGTCGTGATTTGCTGTTTTGCCTGTTTACACAAGAAACCAGATGTATCATGGCAATCTTTTATTTTTATTGTTTTATTGTGTTGTTTCTTACTATTACAATTAGTTTACTATAGTGGAAAAATATAATTACTGATAAGCATATGCAATAGAAGGTCACTATTGATCTGTTATGTCTGTACAGTCCATAGTAACACAAATGTAAAAGGAAAGATACATTATAACTCTTACCTTGCTGAAAAGTGCCAATGGTTACACATTTTTCACTGGTGAAGTATAAATTCTAGAGTATATAATGGGGAGTAACTAACCCACAAAGCAGAAATCAAGACAGTTGAGTTTTGGAAAGCATCAATAACCAATTTATAAAAATAGAGGATATTGAAGAAACAAACACATCTGGTGTACAAGGTCTTAGGTGGGTGTTGTTTAGGTCTGCTCCAGTGCCTTCTGTTTTGAAAACACAGAACTAAAGGAATGGATGGTAGAGACTGACTGACTATTGATGAATGAGTAGTTATTAGGGTATACTACAACATATTGGTACTTGTGCTAAAGGAATAGCCAATATCATTATGCTTAGAAGGTCTCTGTGAAACTGCTTCCTCTCCACATTTCAAAAAGTCCAAGCTAAAAACAATGCAGAAAGATGCCAATAGAAACTGCTGGATCCCAATCAAATAGTTTATTTGGATCCCATTCAATTATGGCAAAGCTCAAATAAGCCAGGCAAAATCTGTGCACAGATTTTTGTTAAACACCATGGTTTTAGTGTTCAGTCAGAAATAGCTTACTGAAAGATATACCTGTAAGTCTAACACATGGATTTATCTGTTAAATAGACCATAAAGAAGGAAGAAAAACAAAAACAAAAACAAAAGCTTACGCCAAGGACTAGAAGATGAAAACTGAATATCTAGAGTTTTTTATTTTCACACTCTCAACAATTAAATGATATGTATATACATTCATAACTCTGACGTTAATACTTCTGAAATTAGAGGGTGGTAAGCCCTAAGACTGGATAAACTAGTCATCAGATAGGGAAAACTGGTGCACAGAATGACAGTTTGCCAATATAATGCTGGAATGTATCTGGAAAAACAGAGATAAAAAGCAAAAGCAGAAAGCAAGAAAAAAGAGAAGAGCTTGAAAGACAAATATATTACATATTTTATTACTCTTAATACTGTGCAATGTGTATATCTTATGTCTTGCTAAAGAGTGAAGCAAAGGCTGATGCATTTTCTCACTGTCATTGTATTTCTATATTAGGACAATAAATTCATGCTTCGATACCAGTCTCATTCTATTAACAGTGTATTTTTCCACAGTGTTTGATCTAAGAGGAAATTCACTTTAGCACTTCCTCAACATCTCCAAAGGCATCTTGTTTACAATGATTTCTCACTACGATTTCTTTGAAAAGTGTGCTTAGCTGGAACAAATAACATTTGCATCTGGTTAGAATATCTGAGTGAATTTTCACAGTGTGCTACTGTGTAGGTGCTATATAAAACCATGGAACCACCTCATGCCCAGTCTATTGACTGACATTTTTTTTCCTTATCTCTTAATAGGCTGTATCACATACAGACACTTTGATTTATGTTATCTCATATCATACATTTCCTTTTTTCCAGTTTTAGACTTTTAAATAAAGCTTAGCATCAGATGCAGCCTTTACCAAGCGGGAAAAAGGATTCTTTTTGACACTTGAAAATCCATTCTCCTCTATTCAGAGCAGACTTCAAACAGTATTTCCATCTTAAATAACCCTGGATATTATTACTGGAAGTAGGGACTACCTGAAATATTAAAATATTACTCCCTTTCCTTCTCTCTCTCTCTCTCTATATATATACACACACTTCTTATGTGTTGTGGTTTTGATCACATATCCCAGCAAATTTTTCTAGTAAAATTAAACAAAACCAATGAGATGAGAATTTAGTTGCAAACACACACACATACATATATATTATATATACAGAGACAATAATTGAAAATCAATATCTTGGAATTAACATGTAAATTTGCTATCTAGCCACAGAATCATGTCTTTTTAAAATTAAATTACTGAGTTGGGTACCTACAGTCAATGGCGGCTCTAAAGCAGCAGATGCAGTAAATGCTCTTCAGTAAGTATTTCTCATCACACTCAGTGAAATAGGCTGGTTTGTGGTTATTTGAAGTAGAAGAAATTAGATCTACCAGTGGGAATGTTCATATCTGGATTTTAAAAATACAAATGCTCTCATTTTTCTATGTAAGTATTGATAACATCTTTCCTTCCTGATCTCATACTTTTCAATAATATCTCATTCATATGGACTGCCCATGTTGCTTTGAGAATGCTAAACATAAAAATTATTAGAAATTATTAGAAATACTTTTTAAAAATCTTTGCATTCCTATTTCTCATTTTCCTGTTAGTAATTAAACCCTTCACTGTTGAAATGTTAACAATCATCTATGACACATTATATTTCTCTTAATACATTAGGACTTCTTACTTTGTCTGGTAGAAATCCAGTGGGCATGCTGACTCCTAACAGGCAATATTCCAAAAGAGAATGAAAATGGTTTTTACTGTGCATCTAATGCCAAGTGCTTGGCATTACAAATTGGTGAGGGTTTTCACAGAGCTGTGTCTTACTGAGGTGCCACATGCTAATGGTGGCACTTATTAAAATATCTCGCTAAAAGGTCTTGTGAAATTAGATGCTATTTCATTAAGATGACCTTTTGTTCATGACCTATTGTTCATGAATGTCTATAATATTTGCCCCCCTACCCGCTTTTTGCCGTTTAATTCTTTCTTCTCTTCTGATGATCTACCTCTTGGTGTTGTGATTATTCTTACTTGGGATATCTTGTCTCAGATATTGCAGTTTTATAAAAGAAAGTCTGAGAATCTGACTGTCTTAAGCAATTTCATGTGATATTTTTAAGAGGAAAGAGAGGTGGTATGTATTTTCATGTGTCTGTTTTTCTGTGACCCCTCTGAAGCCGGTATATCACAATCATACCTTCACTGAAACAGCTGTTGGAAACTTTTGAGGTTGAATTTACGTAAAAGTTATCTCCATGATTTAAACAACAAAACCAAACAAACCACAAACCCTCCTCCTAATAAAAAGGTAGCTAGTCCAGTGTTCTTGTTTGAGCTGGGATAGAGTTAATTGTTTTCACAGTAGGTGGTATGGGACTAAGTTTTGTATTTGTGACCAAAATTGTGCTGATAACACACCAGTGTTTTAGCTCTTGCTGAGGAGTGTTTAAACAGTGTGTAGGCTGGGGGTGCACAAGAAGTTTGGAGGGACACAACTGGGCCAGCTGACCCTCACAGACCAAAGTGATATCCGACACCATATGACATTGCACTCCACAGTAAAAGATGCAGGAAAAATGGGAATATTTGAATTTGTGGAATCTGCCTTCCCAAGTCACCATTAAGTGTGATGGAGCCTGGCTTTCTTAGGACTAGGTGAACACTGACCAGATCATGGGAAGGAGTGAATGGATGGCCTTGTTCTGCTTTGTTTATGCACAGCTTTTCTTTACCTCCTAAACTGTTTTCATCTCACATCATGACTTTTCAAGCTTTTAGCCTTCCAGTTCTCTCCTACACCATGGAGGAGAGTGAGTGACCAGCTGTGTGGGGCTTGGCTGCATAATGGGGTTAACCCACAGCATCCAGGTTTCATGCTCTCACCAACTGCATTCAGCTGGCCCTGGTGTCTGCCAGAATTCTCCTCCAGTAGACGCAACTTGCTAATGGAAAACAAAGCTGCCATCCCTTGCTCTCCCTCACCCTGTTCTGTTGTTTGCAAGGATAGTTTTCTCCTGTTTGATATCAAGTGTCAGAAGTTCTGCAAACGACAGGGCAATGGTGAGGTGTTCCTTGTGATTACCCTCATCTGGTGAAAATGAGCTGCTGGATTGGCACTTGCTTTCTTACTCCAGGAAACAGAAATGAAAGGAGCAAAATATCTAACAGGTCAGCTGGGATTTTTTATGTTCTCCACAAAATTTTCTCTCTTGGTTCTAGTAATTCTGTTTCAGTCTCAGATAGGGGAACTATGTTGTTAGGATTAGTTAGCAGGATTGTACCCCTAATGGTTTAACCTGTGTGACTGCATATGTGTATGTAATATTAAAAATATTTCAGCAACAGTGTTGTAATTAGATTAATATTTGTAGGGCTTACTGCTAAGAAAAATGATAGTATTTCTATGGATATATTTGAAAAGTGATCTGTGAAAACCCCATATACTTTGTTATGAATATCCAATTATGTTCAAAGCTGCTTTATATAGAAGGGTTTGTTTCATTACCTGTGGGAGCATATATTTCTTGTCTGCTCTCAGATGAAGCTGCCTTTGGAAAAGTATAAGTTGCTAGTCATTAAAATGCATTCCTTATTCTAATCTTTATTTTAATTTTTTTTTCCAGGATCAGTCTGCGTGCCCTGAAATTCCTTTTTTACACTCAGATTCTCATAGCTCGCTTATTCCAAAAAGCTAGAAGCAAAATAATTAGGATTTCTGTGCAGAAACAAGGATGCATTACTTACAAAGAACTGGGAAATTTTAAAAAAAAACCCTGACTATTCCCAATTTTTCATAGGAAGCTCCTATAATAAAATCACCAGCTATCTAGGAGTCCATGACAAGCAAGTAGAACAGATCTTAGTCTTGTTTTTCCAAGTTGTTTTCTTTATGTCTCAAGGAAGATGCTGCATCTGCCAACCTTCCACATACAACCCTTCTTCTGGGGTTAAATGTTCTTTTTCTTTCTTGTAAGGAAATAGACAGGGTTCACCTTACCCAGCTCTTTCAGCACAATTAAGAATCAACTTTTTTACAACTGTATAATGTAAATTATTTTATTAAAATAAATGATTTTTCCAAATAAAAATAAATATCCGATATTTGCAAGGGAAGTTGGGTCGTAACCACATCTCTTGCCCATTCCTAGAAGAGACTTTTCTGTAGCCCGAGGAGGACAGAATTTCAGCCAGCTGCTACAACAGCCCAATTCCAATGGAGCGATGCCGAAGCAGAAGTGATACAGACAGATATTCCTCTTGTTTAAATTGCTTTCATTGCTGGATCTGGTGTATGTGGCATTGAATCTGTCAGGCATGTGCAGGATTATAGCCATGTCTGTGGGATTTCCAGGCATTGGCAATTCATCAGATCTTTACTTATATGGAATTACTATTTACCACTTGCTTAGTCCTTAAATGATAATTCTAAAAGCAAAGAAAGAGCTCATTATGGAAGAGGGCCTGTAGAAATTTTGACCTCTTAACTGGCCAAATGAAGATTGAATGTAATTTAATTAACAGAATTAATTAATTAAGCAGAAATTTAATTCCTGTTTAAATACGAAATACATGAAAGGGTGGGTATGAGGATTCAGACTGTAGATGGATTATAAGGACAGTGTGGTACACTAAGTGTACAATATTTTGCAGTGTAGGGAAGTGAGTGCTTCTTTTACTTCACTTTAGATTAAAGACCTATGAAGAGTAAAGACCACAGACAAGTATTTATTATTTTAAGAAAGATAGCATACTTGTGATAGAAATCTTTCTAATAATGTAAGGGACTATCTGCTAGCTTTTAGCAATGAGCCTTGCTGTGTTTCCTATTTTTCACTTCTTGCTTTTCTGTGTTTTGCCTCTTCTAAGGTGGAAGAATGTATGACATCAAATGGATGATGATGTGTTTTCTTCTCACAACATATGAGTGCAAAACAGTTGTCTGTGGCTGGGATGGATTAACTGAATGGACAGGGAAATTCAAATAATGATGTAATAACAGCTACATAGGGAGTACATATATTTTAATTTCTCTGGATTGGTTATGACTCTCAGTCCACGGAAACTGACCATCCATAAAGTCTTTGGTTCTGAAATGCAGGTGAAAGCAGAAAGAGTTTTTTGAAATGAAATCTGAGAGTCAGGGAATCCTAGATATTTCTTATGGTTACATCCAAAATGAAGGCAATTCTGCATTTAGGTTGACTATTCCAGTGAAAATCCTATATTAAAATAAATATGCCTCCTGACTTTTGGGTTGTTTATGAATTACTCTCTGCATGTACTCTGTGCATGGAAGAATTGTGAAAACAAAAAGTGGCTGGAGAGGATATTAATGAGAAAAAAACCTTGAAATAAAAATAAAAATCTATTCTTATTTACTAAATACCAGCATGTAAAAAAAAAAAAAATGCTAAGCTTCCTTATTTGAAAATTAGAATTAACCTTCTGTGATAGATCCAGGGTTGGTTATTGCAGCTGGCAGCCCAGAGACTTTGTCAATAAGTTTAGTCAGTTTTTCCTTCATCTTGGATTACTTTGTTCACTTAGAGTCACTCCAGTGATGCCCTTTTGCTTTTTAATGAAGTGTGTCAATGTCTTTCCAAAGGTCTAATCTAACCTTCAGGGATAACAACATGAGAAAAAAATGCCTGGTCATAAGCATGTCTAAAAAAGGACATCAACTAAATCTCAGCTGACATAGGCATATGTCTGGTGCATTTGCTCAAGTGTCCACAAGCTAACTGTTAAAGTTTTATATGCACATTAATTCACTTATACACAGTACATCTTGTTGCTGCATTTGCCAGAAAACAAAGAGAAACTTACTGTGCACAAAGTAATATCACAGCCTGACAGCATTTCTACTCATTGAACTTACTGAAACATGTACAGGCCTTATGTCCTAGTTGAAGAGATTAGAATTTGCCCTAGTCACTTAGTTTAAAAACAAAGCAAAAAAGCAATATGTTCTTGTTTTTTCCTTCTGTTAAAAAATTTGTGTAATTCATCTGCAGAGGAGCTATCATATCTCGTTTAGCTGCTGCCACTGGTTACATCCAGAGAAAGAGAGTCTTTATACTGTGTTCAGACATGAGTTGGCAAAACTCCCAGTGATTCTTCTTTATGCTGGGACAGGAATGTTTATGCAAGCATATTAAACAAAAACCTTCCTCAAAAATACATTCTGCAATATAGCAATGCTATCAGAGAACAGCATGTCATGTGGATGCAACTACATTGGGTGAACTCTCACTGTTTCTAGGGTTGTCTTTTTTCTACTTACTAGTCTTGCGACAGGTGGAAGAAGAGACCACAAGTAAAGGCAATGAGAAATAAGATTGGCAAAATGCAAATGTTTAATACCTTTTGTATTATATATTTTCTATTTCTCCCACTCTATATTTAATATCTGATTTTTTTGGGTACACAGTATTGTTCTTCTAATGTGTTTTTCTGTTATTTTTGAGTGTATTAATTTCTTTCCATAGCAGATAGAAATGTGTAAGAAATAAAAAATTACAACTACCTATTGGTATACAATCCACTTTACACAGACCCTGGGTTTTTTCTGGTATTTGAAGGGAGTTTTCCATAACTGCTTTTCATGCCTGTTGCCTCTTCTCTTGTCTTTGAGCACTGTGGAGAAGAGTTTGTCACTCTGTTTTTTGCTACCCTCCACTAGATGGTTGTACACATTGATAGGATTCCCCGATCCTCCTCTTCTGGAGGATAGTCTCCCACCCATTTGCTTCACTCAAATTTCTCTTTTGTGCAAGGCAGGCAGCAGATTGTATATGTAAGTCAAGGATTTATTATTAGCCTAGATGAAATCTTAGCAGTTCTAATGGAAACATTACTATTAGTCCAGTTGTGGTATTGCTAGGACTGAGAGTTTTAAGGAAGTACAGTTAAAATTAATATACACAAACTTCTGAGTATGCACCTCTTTCTTTTATACTTTCCTTCCACTCCTCTCCCAAGTCCTGGGATTGATGGCTTTGGGCTCCCAGTGGAAAAGTCAGCAGCATATCAAGCTCTTTGCTAGAAGTATGATGTCGATGATTTCTTCATCCACATGTAAGAACCCAGCTGAAGTTGTTTGTACATGTTGCTAGCACACTCCATGCCTTAGTCTTTCTTCCTTGGTTTACAGCTCCATGGTGTACCAACATCTGCTATCCATGGTACATGTTCCATACTTTGTTCTCTCTGCTGTCCCAAACACTGCTTTGCTCATCTCCAGATCTGGATTTCTTTGCTAACCAGGGAACTAGCACTGGTGGGTTTATAGCTCTGGTGCCTCCTGTAGCCTCCTGTGATGTCAAGTTCAATGTCTGTCTGTCCTGGCACACATTGTGCCCTGTGCTGCAGTCAGGGACAAATACTCTGCACATTAATGATTGTTATCACTAACCATCTCCTGCAAACCCCAGATATAACGGCAAGTGTTATGCCTCACACCTCTGTGAAACTAAAGCCACCAGCATGTTTGGCTGCTCCTCCCGGCCAAATCATCACTCCAGGCAGGCCAACACAAGCCCAAAGTCAGAGATGGCCTGAGGCCAGCACTGTCAGCTCAACAAGCCTATGGCCAGATACAATCAGTATTTACTGGGCTACAAGGACTCAAATACTTTTGAAAAATCATTTCTGAAACACCCATAGCTGTAAAAGAGGAAAATATAAAGTGATTTGCTGTTTTTCTTACTTTCTGTGGTCTTGTCTTAAAGTTACATTAATAAACCCAACACTTACCTAATAGCAGGGTTTTTAATAAAGTGGAAAAAAGCCTTTCACGTCAGAAAGCGACAATACTTATTGCTTGACTTCTGACCTTAGAAGAAACCTGATTGAAATGTTGTGAATACCTCAGTCATGACTTCATTTGTGATGCCATCTTGCTGTTTTTAAGCATGCTTTATTTATTAAACCAGGCCCTTATTTAAACTTGCAAAATACAAATGGGAGCACTTCTTGCCCCAGCTATGCTGCATCATCATTCATTTTTCTCAGTACTGCTTGAATTGTTAAGTGGTAATTCCTTGTGCCTACCCACGTTATGTTCTTACTTTTTTAGTCGTTCTTCTGTGGTTTGCACATTTTGTCTATTTCTACAGCTGTGGTAAGTTAAGATAAAAAATAAATAAATATATTACTTTTCTACTTCTAAAACTAAAAATTCTATGAAAAGTCCTTTGCAATTTATAGTGTTATGAGCAATTTTCCCTTGGGACTCTGTCTTACATATTCTAAAGAATTAATGATGTTGGAAATGAAACAAAACTCTTTGGTTTAAACAATCAAGCAAGACAACCATCCAATAGGAATTATTTATTTATTTCCTTGGGTTTTTCTCAAAGCCAGTGAAGTTTCTTCATAACCTGAAGATCTTACTAGATGAGGAAAGCAAGTGAGAACTGACCTCCAGCACCAGAATGTGTAATGGTGTGAAGTTTCCTTGGTATAATGAAGCTAACAAAAAGCTACTACACCAATTGAAATGGACTAAATCATAAGAAAAATAAATTCTTAATTCTGCCTCTAAAATTTTGTACAGACTCTCTATAAAATCTAACATAGAATCAATGTTTTGAAAACCTTTAGAAATCAAAGGAATATTAACTCCCGGGTGGGTCCATTTCAACCTATTATTTATTCACTAATCTTTATGAAATACATAGTCTGCATAACAAAAGCAATGGTAAGCAGTATGCCTTCTTACACCTTTCAAAGACACAGCATAAGATATAAAATTAGCTAGTGGAAAGGCATGAGTTAGGCACTTGGATTCTGGCTTTGTCCAATTAAACCAGAAATTGGTTCCATGTTTTTTCAGCCTCCTGTACAGAGTAACTTGATGACTAACATATCTGTCACTGATCATGTCTCCCGAATTCCCTCTCAAGCATTCTGTCTGCTGGATCATATTTATTAAAATGTTACTCTGAAGATAATTGGAATTTGTTCATGTAAGAAACTATCTGAAAAGTTTTGTATAGTATTCACTCTTATTTGGGGAAGTTCATCATAATATTGGTTATTTAACATAAACTTTGGACTAGTATGACTTTTTTAGTTTATTTCTTAGCATAATTTAAATTTAAATCACAGGATGTCCAAGGTATGCAGCATTTTAAAGGTTTAGAGGGCTTTGCCTTTGGGCCTGCTGTAATGAGACCCAGTTATTAACATATCATTTGTTTCAAGTCATGTTTTTCTTGTTCATTGCTGTTATAAAGAGTAGCATAAATCACTGAGCATAACCGTGAAGAAAGGCAATAGTGTGTACATGGATAGCATTCTTTCTTCAGTACCTCAAACCTTGTTACTTGTCTTTATTAACCTAGATCAAATTTCTTTTTCTTTAATAGCTTATATCTGTCTTTCATTTTTGTCTACCCAGAATTTCTTATTTGGAATTTCTTCTTTATTAAAAGGGACTTTTTTCTAACTATTGATGTAAGAGAATGCTTTTCTTCATCTATTTCCTCATCTTGCTGAAAAATTTATGGCTGTTTTTCTCTTGTTGTATCAGAATGAAATTTGCTTTCTCTTGGTTTCTGCTATTCTGATGTTAAATTTGTTTAACTCTTCCGACTTATAGGGAATATTTTGACTAGGAAGTATTTTAGGTAATAGTTCTCCGAGAGAACTATGTCCCTACATACATCTGCAGAGCTGCTGTTTTGTCTGAGCTTTTTCCCAACAAGACAGGCTGTTTCAATTTTACCTATACCAAAATTTTCATTTGTATGATTTCCCCATCTGATATCAGAGGAATTTTCTGTGAATAACATTTTCTCCCCTGGGTGTCAGACACTGTGTGACCCTCACTGAAACTAATCTGCAGTTGTAGGGTTGTAAAAATGTAGAGAATAAATGGGGGAATAACAGCTGTGTGAGAATTGGTTTCCTGAGAGTAGAAAAAAGAACACAGTTACTAGTGGGAAAATGTGAGGCATATCTTAATTTTATATATAATGCCCTTTTATATGGAAAAACTTTATCAGTAACTTTGAAGTGCTTGTGTTACAGTGACATTCATCTAGTATTTTCAGGTAAGAAACAATTATTTCCCATGTGGGAAGATACACGTTTTCCTTTCTTCTTAAGGCAGAAAGATTACAGGGAGCAGAAGACAGAGAATCTCCTCACTTTTGCATCCAAATACAGAAATAAACCAAAGAGAAGTCTTCGTTGGGGCAATAGGTTTCATGTCTGTGTACATGTTATACTATGCCTGATTTTTATGGCTAATTGAAATGACCATTTGAGAAGACATTGGCATTAGACATTGATTAATATCACTGTTGATAAATATTTTTTAATTTGGGGCTAAAACTGCATGAAATCTTGCAGCTAAATGCTCTGCTAAAAATTACAGAATGCGCAATGTATAATCAGACACTTTTGGGCTTCTTTCACATTCTTAAATGTTTCAGAGAAATAAGATAGATATCATTGTGTATAAAGGAAATCTGAAGTGATGCTAGAAGGCAGAGTAACGTGCTACCCCATGTATGGGGCTGCTTCTGTACATCTAAACCAGGCCGTGTGCCTGTGTTTTCTCTCTCCTAGGGCTGATGTTACACAGATAGGCTGAATAGACTTTACTGAAAGCAGGAGCAAGTATCCAGGGAGTGGTCATATGGGGCTACTTGTCTTTTTTGCTATTCAAGCGGTTTAAATAATTCTACAATGTAGGTTCACATTACACTGGATCCTTTAGGAAGCAGCATTTTAGTTTCAGGTCAAGAATAGGGTCTAGGGAAAGCACTCCCTTTTTGCATTATTCCTGAGACATTTAATGACTATTTTTAGACTGCAGTAGAGTCTTCCATAGTATCCACCTTGATTTATGATAATCATATCTAGCATTGCAAGGAAGCATTTTATGAGTTGTCTCACAATTAAGTATTCAAATGTGCATAATTTTTATTTGGAATGTTTTGAGTTGATTAATAATTATATTATGGAAAAATATGTGGGGACTCAGAAATAAAGGGGATACAAAACTACTTGTATTCGATTTATATGCCAAATTTTTTTCTAACAGAAACCTAAAACTAGAAAGACATGTTGATGTTTTTGACTATCTGAATAAATTCATATTACATAGGAATGTTATTTTAATACCAGTTATTGAACATATGTTTTGGGGAAAATGCCAGTTTTGAATGTGGGATATAATAGAATTATATCTCTACCTCCATATTGGACTATAATTTTGATGAGTCGTAAATGGAAAATGGAAGAGTCTTAACAGTCAAGAACAATAAAGATTTACTATCTGCTAATTGTAAGTGAATATTTACAAGAAATCTTTCTACCTAGAAGAACAAAACCGTTTTCTGTCCTGAATTCTTAAGGAGGAGAAATTAAGCCCCACTGACGTGATGGGTCTGAGCAGGGATCACACGGAATAGACACAGGCCCATCAGCCAACCTCCTGCTCAGACTACAAAGCTTCTAAATAACAAGCTCTTTATGAAGAAGCAGCCTATGAAGGAGAATAGGATAGTGAGTGGCAGAAGCATGTGATACTGTAGTCACTGAACTGCTCTGCCCTCAGACAAAAATGCAGTTTGGTAGTGGGTGAAACTCCTGAGGCAGCGATGCCAGGGCCACTTCTGAAACATTTTACTCAGGTACTGTCCTGGGGAAGTCAACTGAAATACTTTGGTTTGATGAAACCAACAGAAATTTATCAACAAAAGGAATGACACTGACAAATTCAAATCCCACACCCAGTCTTGTGCCTATCTAAGGAGGTTTTATTAGGTCAGAAACTGACTTACAAAGACAGGAAGAGTGCATGCCAATAATTAAATCAAAAGCAGTTTGGTGGAATTTTATATAGTAACTTGTGCAGCATTTGACATTTAAAACCCTTGAAGTCTAAATGTAATACAAAACATATGTATAGATATTTTATATACCTTTCTTGGAAGCAGCTTCGTTCCACTAAATAGTACAGAGAAGAAGGAAAAGATGTCCTGTTTCACTAGACTGTAAGCTGATTGCTGGGTGATCCACACCTTTGTGAGAATAATGCCGCTGTATCTGTTGTTGCAATTTGGAAAAGTACTAGGACCTCAGATAAAAGAATCCTCTAATGGAAACCTAGCAAGACATGCAATTAAAACATGGATTTTAAAAAGTGTATTTCGTTTGAATGTGATTTTTCTGGGTGTTGTTTAAAATGTTAAATATTCAAAGGGAGGTGGTAGGGAATAGATTTAACTGTTAGGTTTTTTTGTTTGTTTTTGTATAATGTTTCAAACATTTTGAACGTGGCTTTTGTTTTTCAATGGAACTGAAAAAGAATTTATGAGTTTGATACTCATGAAGAACCTGAAACTTAAGGACATTTTAAATTTCATCCAAGATGTTAATTATACAATAACCTCTTAGGCAGTATTAGATCCTTACAATTAAAGTGCATTTCCACACTGCAACAAGCTGAAACAACTATTACCAAAAGTGTACCTACTTTATCTGGCTTGTACTATATGTTTGTAAGACGTACAACTTTTTATTCATTTCATGAAGTTTTACATGGTTTTTTGCACTCTTAAGTAAAGAAGATTCAATATTTCAGAGCAATTGATGATGACTTTTTCAATTCTGTTGCCTGAATTGCAGGGCACTTGGAGCTCAACTGTGATGAAGGTAATTTTCTCTTCTAAACACTCTATGCTTCCTAAAATGTAATTCAGGTTACCTTGAAATTTGCTGCATTTTGATAAAGGGTTTGTGAATTATTACTAACTGACGAAGGAGTTATTAAGGTGTGTAATGGCTGCCTTCTCTGTCCTCCTCAGGAGCAAAGTACAAGCACACCTTTCTTTGAGTTTTGCATACTGAATTTCAATTCTAACACCTGTGGCTTGAGCTGTAGCTTTATTCCAGTTCTGAACAGCTTTCACCACAGGGTAGTGGTAGTAGCTGAGTTAGTACATACACCCCACCATCCCCGACACACTGGGAGTTACCTGAAAAGAGATTTCACGGAAGTAATGCAAGTGTGGCCTGAATGAACCTCATCTGTTGTCGAGGTGATGTAGGGTTAAAAAGTAACTTGAAAGGTCAGCTGCTGTGGCTTTTTATCATTGTTTTGTTCAGATTTAATTAAAAAAAAAAAATTCACAAGGTAGTTCGCTATTTTCTTCATGGACTAAATAATATGAGTAAAAAATGATGAACTGAAGAGAGAAGAATGGTGGAGATAAAATACGTTCAGGAGAGAAATAAATTATGAACATGGTTGTGGGGGAGAGCTGCCTCAGGTCAGGAAAACTGGAGGAGTCTCTGGAGAGTGTTAGAGAGGTCCATGGAATTAGATCTGAGCAGCAGCATGCAGAGCATCCAGAAAAGTCCCAACACTGATAATCAAGTAGAATTTTCTTTATTTAACAATCCACATTTGTAATGCACATTCTATATACCCTGTGAATTTTCACACAGAATCACACTGACCCTGGAACTGCTGAGAGAGCTATTGATTGTATAGCATGAAACAACAATAAGTCAAAAAGTCAGCAACAGTCAAGGCTCAGCCATCCACAATCCAAGAGGAAATTACAAGTCAACTCACTAACCATTATTAGTCTAAAGATAGGCTTTATTCAATCCAGAACAGGATGCTTCTAGGTTTGCCTAGTCATAACACAGTTTTTGCTTTCCTTATAAATGCTGCCATACCGATGCCTTAGCTGATCTTCATTTGAGGTGACAAGCATCAGTGTTACTTCAGGTCACTGTAGTTTAGATTTTGTGGATCTTTGAAAATCTGAGTCTCAACTCAGTCAACAATGTTTGACGTATGTTCATCCCTAATGAAATCAAAATTGAGTTGATCTGATACAGACTGACTAAATGAATAAGAAGCACATGTGTTTGGAGTGAGACATAATTATTGCCAAAATTGGATGGGAAATCCCACTTTTAATTCTATCTGTATGCATTTTTGTAGAGCCAAATGTCAATGAAACAGCAGATATATAGATGCGGACTTTTGAGGTAATTAATGGGTCAGTGGTTGTTCTACTATTACTGACATAGTTCATCAAATAGTAAGACCAACACCTCACAACAATTTTTAAATTAGTCTGTGGTTTTCAAAGACATGATGCATGATGGCATCAATTCCAAAGAGTGTTTATGAACTTCAATAATTATCTCATCTATTTTAAAAGTGAGACTGTCATTAAATAAAAGATCGAATTATTTTCATTAAATAATTTATCATTAATTGATAAAATACTGAAATGTTCTCATTCTCCAACAACTAACTTAAATATCTAATCCTTAAAAAAACAACAAAAGTAAGAAGGGAAGTCTTATTTTCAATTTGGGAAATGAAAGAGAATAAATCCATGTTTCCTGAATGAAAGAAAAAAAGGATTTTAGTTCCGTGTATCTTGGCACTGAATTTGCTCTATTTTTGCACAGATGGGTGATTAACTAAGTTGATAGATTCAAAACCATATAGGAAATTCAGTTACAATAAAGTATGACTTCTAAAAGACATAGTGAAACAATCTCAGATGTCAGATTTTGCTTACGTTTTAATAACAAGGAAAATACAAATGCAAAGTTTGTAAAAGTAGAATTACCATTTTTCATAGGGTTTAAATTAATTGCCATATTTTCTTTCTCACAAGATTCTACTCTTGAAAAATCAATGGAAATTTTCTTGAATACTAGATCTAAACAAATGTGAGTGGAAAAGTTTAGATAGCTCCAAAGGTACTGTTTTCTGATTTGAGTATTAACAGTCTTTGATGGATATAAGTTTTGTTGTATAGAGTGGGTTCATATAAAGGTAAATTCTTCTGCATTGAATCCTTCAAACTGGAGATGAATTCATAACATTAGTAGTAGCTGTACATGGATCTATCATGTGCAAATGTAGCCAGAGTATGCTAAGACAGATAATTTACTGTTTCTAATGAGAAATTGTAGGAAAATTATCTTAATGTCTATTATAATTTTCCAGGTTTCAATTTGTTAATTCTTTCAAGTGTCTGTGGTTTTGAAAGTTTTTTGTGATTTTTTGAAGTTTACTTGGAAAGTTTCCTTGTCACCCTTTCCTTGTTCTGTGTGTTAAGTTATATTTTAGTACTACATCATTGGAGACTGTGGATTGTTGAAAACCTAGTGATTTAATTTATTTTCTTCTGGTCTGCATATAGACCCTGAGCTCTTGCAAGGTGGACCTGACTTATGCTTTCATTGCAATGACTTTCTGTAATCTTCTTAACAATGTGAAAGGGAAGTATGTGGATTGTCACACGAATAGTTTTGTTACTGAGCAGATGCTAGAATATGTGTTAGGATGGTAAAAGTCATATTCAGATCTTGGCCACTCAGTAAAGGGAAAGGTGCACAACATAGAATTTGGGCAGGAAAGATCACTCACAGGAGAGTTTCAGGAACATTTAAATGCTCAGGGGCCCTGCTTCAGATAGAGGAAGGAGCAGAAATCTGTCCAGCAGGTGAGTTACAAAGAAATGGCCAGTGGTCCTAGGGAAACTCCAGTCAGCTTGATTGAATAGCATACTTGATTGTGTGGATTTAGAGGGTTTTTCTTACATAAATAGACATCATGTGAAATTTGTATCATCACCTATGTAAGTAAAGCTGGAGGGTTTTTTAGCTAAGACTAATGTTTGTGATTTTTAAATTATTTATATTTGGGATAGTGTTTGATTTCCTGAGGCCACCTCTTGGTAGGCAGGCAGACTAGATTACATGCAGATGTCTCCTCCAGACTTAATTATACTGTGATACAGAAATACTTACATTTGCCATAAGGAATCTGAAAATTTGAATTTCTTTCAAATTTCTGACTTTGAGTATCTCCTCCTGAATAGTTCCATATATCTACATAGATCTTCACATTCATAAAAATTGTTGAGGAGAAAAAGGCAATGTGTTATGACTGTGCCTTTGGTACTTTTCAAGATTTTTGGTAACTAGAACAAACTGGATCCAAACAGTTTCACAATATCAAAAATAACACAGATGTTTCAAAACTGAGCTTCACAAAAAAATAAATACTGCTTTAAGATATTTTCTTTACATTCAGAATTATATTTCATTGGTTTATATATTCATTATTTTAGACAAAATTAAAGACATTGCAGACCATTAAATTCTTTAAGTAGAAGTATTTCTTTTACCATTCAATATGGGAAAATTTTGGGGATTATCACATAGAAGCCAGAATTTAATTAACAAAACAAAAGTACCAGCCCAATTTCTAAGGTTCTGTTTCCTTCTAGTGAGGACTGGGTTCCTCTACTGAGGAGCATGGATGTTATAACAGATTTGAGACAACCATAGCTTGCTTGCTTTTTTGGGGAGGTTGGTTTTTTTAATAATTGTGTAAAGAAAAAGATATGCCAACACAAGTAAAAGCATTTGCTATTACAAGTGGTGTTGAGCCCTGAAGCTTGCTAGTTTTCCAGAGGGCAACCTAAGTTGGACTAGAATGCAGGTTTTTTGTGGCCAATTGTGCAACAACTCCCTTGATCCCCTTGGTAATAATGTTTGACTATACTGCCCTGTTTCCAGTAGACTACTCTTGAACTTAAAATGTTTTAAAGAGTGCCATTATTGCAGGCAGAGCTAATTTTATAATTGGATACTAATTGAAACAGAAGTTCAAGGACAGGATATGAAGATTTCAATTATTTAATTGATGTATCAACCCTCTTTACATATACATATATATACTGCACAGATGTTTAATTTCCAGAGTATTATTTCCACTTTCTTTTGTCAATCAGTGCTTTGATTGAGAAAATCATCTACTCCCTGTTTTCCAAGTGACTCATTTATTTATTTCTCAAAGATACTATTTGCAACTTTTGGCTCCCAACAGTGAGTCACTTCTTCATGTTTTTTAAAGGCTCAGTTTTCAACTTTCAGTTCTTTCAACAAAATTATCTACTGTGTTTCAAAAGATCATTCAACAGAGCTCATACTTTCTTAAAATACTGTATTACTCTTGGGATCACAGTATATTAATAATTTTATGTTTTCAGAGGTATTGAGTTTCTTCTATTAACTAATTACAGTTTTCTTCAGAGAAGAAAATTTTTATAGAAAAGGAAATAGATACTGGTCAACTAAAGATTAAAAATTAAATTCTCTTAAATAGTGTCTTTGAGCTTTAAAATCAGACCACAAAAAATATTCTAATTTATTATTCTTGTATAGCTAAATTTTTTGCTTGCTTAAGATTTTAATTTCTCAGAGACCACACTCCATATTCTGAATTGACACTAGATCTCTTTCAGGCTTTAAAAATGCTCAGACATAACCACAGAATCTTGTACATCAAGGACTCTCGTTTTCTAAATATAGACAAGGAAGCATGCATATTATTAGTTCTTGGAATTCTGAAACATGTTCCATTAGTGTTTACTGGAGCATCAGTATCGAAAAGAATGAATAGTTTTGCTTCAAAGACACACAAAACAGATCTAGACTTTAATTACAGCCTGTATTAATTTCTTTCTGGTGACTCTGCCATAACAGATTTTTCAATTCAAACTTCTGTGGAAACACAGCAGTATGAAGGGAAAAAAAAAATAGTGCTTATTCAAGGAAGAATTCTTTATGACAAATAGTTACATTTTGGTAACACAAAGGTGTCATGGTGTTCTGTATTTTTAGTGTAACATAACATCAACATCTGTTGGTTTGCAGAGAAAAACTTCTCACCTGTTCAAAGTTAGTACAACACGAGTCTGAGTGGGGTAGATCACATACTATGAGAGTTACTATAGAAATAGATAAACCTATTAAACAGAAGCTCTGTAAAAAAACAACAGGTTGCAGAAATTCATCTGTGTTATACATTGTAAATCAATCCCAAAAAACAATTGTCTCACTTCCTAGAATTTTTTTTTTAAAAATGCATACAAAATATTTTTTGACTTTGACACAATTTACGAAATTATTAAAAACCACTGCAATATTAAACATTGTGATTTTTTGCCTATTATTGCTCAAAAATTATATTTTGTCCTAACTGGACTATGTTAGACATAGAATACTAGAGACACAGAAAGCATCTTGATGCTTTGTTTGCACTGTACACAAAAATTTGCCCTGCGAAATAGTGTGTTGATTGATTTAGGAATTTAAATGGATGGAGGCCATATTACTCCATGCAGATTCGTACAATATTGCTTTACTCAGATAGGACACCCACATGGCATAGGAGTCCTGTATGCTTCCATTCTGATGACTTGAAGGCAGAAGGAAATACTCATAGTGGATAAATCACTACCGTTCGCATGTTGCCCTGAAACATCTTAATCAAAGTTGCAATAATTTTATTTCTGGGACTCCAATTTCATTCACATTTTAGATCATACTTGTTTAAAGATTAGTTTTTAAGACACTGTCTTTAAAAAGAACCAACACTGTTTAGTTTGAGAACTGAGGTTCTCTTGAAATGCTCCTAGTTGCCGTGACAATTGAACCTTTACTGTTGAAAGCTCACTGAATAGTTAACATTGAAGTTGTTAAATAATGTTTCCTGAAATATGCATTTTAAATACTATGCAAGTAAATAAAACATAAATGCATAAGAAATATTTGTGGGAAGATTCCTTTTCTGCTAATTAGATGAGATGCAGTGTCTTGGAAGAATTTCTTCATAAAGCACTTTGAGAGCTGTGATAGTTCTTAGTGTGTAACAGGTCTGCAGAAGTACAATTGTTCTGTAAGACTTTGCTTGTGTTTTTTCCCTTTGTCTTTCTTTTTTTTTACCTAAGAATATGTTGTTAAATTTTATTTAACCTAAGCCCTAAAAACTGGAGATATGCTTTATTTTTGCATGCACAGCCTGTGGGTTTCCTGGAGAAATAACAAGCACACTGGCAGATTCAGCTGACTGGTGGATACAAGGTGAAGTTCACCCCAAATCCATTTCTACCCAATAGCTTACCAGGCTTTTTAGCTCTGTATTCTCTGCCGCACTCCCAGAACAAAGGTGTCACCCCCAAACACTGAACATACCTCTTGTAAGAAATATGCTATTTTTTAATTGTTATAACTAGGGCTATAACGCACTAAAAATAGTTTTCTTGTAGTCTTATGAAATGCTGTGGATTATGTATAAGCAGCAGCACTAGTGAGCCACATTGGGATACCCACTGAATCAGAAGCTAGTTTCAGTTTCCCTATACAGTGAACAGAAAATAGGAATTATTAAATTAGGTTGTTTCTGATATGACTGCTAAGATTATATTTTTAATAGGCTGAACTCGTCAGTGGGTTTTCAGGCATGGAAAGGTCAAATGAAATAGGATATGGTGCATAAATATGTAAAGGTTTCTTCCTACAGGACTATCTGGTCTACTGCTCCAAGGAAATAGAGTAGGGCAACCCTTTAATTACTGCCACTGCACATTTAGTTCATGCAACCACTCATCTTGTACTGCATGGGAAAAAATATCCTTCTTATTCTGCATTGATTCAGAGGAAACTCTGAAGGCATAGAATTTAGAAATTTGTGATTCCACACCTGACCTAGTAAGTTTGTTGTTGTTACTTTTGAAATACATTCTGAATTTCTGACAGTTTAATGAAAAATAAGTTTTCCTTTGGTGTTTGCTGCAAAGTGACCAACACATTTTCATCCTCAAGAATATTTACTTATTGTGCTTGAAAAATGAGAAGGTGCTTTCTATTTAAAATTCTAGGTAAAATTTCAAA
The DNA here is from genome assembly GCF_000738735.6 of Corvus cornix cornix. Taxonomy (NCBI): domain Eukaryota; kingdom Metazoa; phylum Chordata; class Aves; order Passeriformes; family Corvidae; genus Corvus; species Corvus cornix. The sequence goes on along the minus strand of NC_046334.1, from coordinate 37,058,878 downwards.
TTATTCCATGGTCACAAAAGTAATCAATCTCTATTTTAAAAGCTATTAGTCACATGAGCAATGTGACAGATTTGCTATTTTCCTTAAAACTCTTCGAGTTTCATAGAATTTTCCACTAAACAGAAACAGTACAGAGGATTGCCATTTGCCTAGACATATCTGTTTTAAAAAGGAAGTGTTTAATATCAACAAATAAGTTGGAGGTTCTCCAAGGAAATATGCATTTCTAATGACATGCATAAAGCTGAGTAGTTTAGCCTATGTGGTGTATGAAAGCATTTTATGAACTTTTGAAAATAAAGGCGTTTTTTGAGATGAAAGAAAGAAGTAGTAGTAGAATGTTTATATGCACATATGTTTTTTTTAAAAAAGGCAGAATGACATCAAAAGAACATGCAAAGATAACGCCTTTTTCTCCACATACTTAAAACCCTTGTTGCTAACTGAGTTGTAACATGAAAAAGCTAGAGGAGGGGAAAAAAAAGAATTGAAAAAATTCAAAGCAGTTTCAGACTTTACTCTGTTTTGTTTTCATGTTCTTGTCTTTCCTACCCCCCATTCTTTTTACTTTCTTCACCCCATCAGCTTCAAGCTGTTTTAAATTTAGGTTGGAATCCCTGGCTAATATTTAGAGTTAAGAACACTTTTAGCTCTAATGAGTTCTGTAAAACTGTATGAACTAATAGCCACCTTAACATCTCACATTCTATTTTGAGAAATACTGAATTTACCACTCAGTTAACAGCTTTAGATTGCAGCAGCAGCAGGCACCATCAGTGGCATGAAATATAAGAAGTCCAAATGATGGGTTGTGCACGTGTAGCAGAGTAACCCTGGGAACAAGTAAAAATCGGTAGAGTGGCTGGAGAGCAGCCCTGCAGTGGAGGGTCTGGGGGAGCTGGTCAGCAGCAGCTCAGTGTGAAGGGGCACCAGAAGGCAAAACCCCACTCTGAGGTGCATCAAGCTCAGCACGACCAGACAACCAACAGAGGTGACTGTCCTGCTGCATTCAGCTTTGGGGGAACTCATCCTGAGTGCTGTGTGCAGTTCTGGGCCCCACATGTCCAGAAGGATGTGAAAGTCCTTGGATATATCCAGAGAAGGCATCAAAGTTGGTGACAGGGCTGGAAGGCATGTCCTAGGAGGAGGAGCTAAGGACTCTGGGTCTATCTAGCTCGGAGAGAAGAGTCTGAGGGGTGACCTCACTGCTCTCTACAGCTTCCTGAGGAGGAAAGGTGGCAAGGGAGGTGCTGAGTTCTTCTCCCTGGTATCCCCTGGTAGGATGTGTAGGAGTGGTTCAAAGCTGTGCAAGGGAAGGTTTAGACGGGACATTAGAAAGCATTTCTTTACTGAGAGGGTAGTCAAACTCTGGAATATGTTTCCTAAAGGGGTGGTTCATTCCCTGAGCTTGTCAGTGTTTTGGAGGAGTTTGGACAAAGACCTTAATAATTTTCTTTGATTTTTGATTGGTCCTGAAGTGCCTAGGCAGTTGGACTGGATGATTGTTGCAGGTTCCCTCCAAATGAAATATTTTTTTGATTATATTATATTATATTATATTGTATTTGCACTTTTGAAAAGCTGCACACTTATTGATGAAAATAGGATGTAAAGTGTTAGATTGCAGTCTGTGGACTCATAAATGTGCCTTTCAAAACATTTGAGAGATTACAGATTGAATGTACATAAAGTATGAAGTCAAATGTGTGCACATAAAAAATCAAGAGAAATAATTCCAATGTAAAAATAAAATTTAACCAGAAAATATCCAAATACTTTATAACTCTCATTTACTGAAGCACTGAAGTGTTATGTGGAATGAAAATATTTTAAATTTCTTCTCATATGATCTTGACAGATCAATCTGTAGAATGTTTGACATCAGGGCTTTCTCTCTGTCAGATATTACATGGTAGGTAACCTAAAAAAATCCTCGTTTGCACATATCTCGTGTTGATAACCTCTTCTACAACAGTTGCAGAGGGCATGGTGAGTAGCACAAAGCTGGATATTTGTCTGTACTTGGTCTTTAGGCCACAGGTGTTACATTTTTCTGACTTTAATGCAGGCAGATACCACGTAAAAGCTGCTTTTTCATTTAATGACTTGCTAGTTTCCTCCCAGCTCATGCCCAAAGCTTTTATGTAAGTATTTTGAAAATGTCCAACACAAATTCCTGTTGACCTGTCATATGGACAAGCTCTCAACAGAGTAAGAAAGCAGAAGGCTGGAAGATTGTAAGTATTCTTTCTGTCATCCCTTTTATGAGCAGCTTTCATCATTCAAAGGCACTTTCTTCTGGAAAAAAGGTAAATATTCACCCTGCTAAGCAACTCAAGCTGTGTAAAGCCATTCCACATTTGGTAGAAACCAGCTTCTGAATTTCATTTAGTTTTTGTATAAATTACTGCTGTCACCCATAGGTTCAAAAGTGACTGACCTTCCAAAAAGTTATGATCAGATCTTATTAATCTGAAGCAGCCTGTTCGCTTCTTTCAGATTTATTCCTCCCTTTGCTAGAACACTGAACACAACTAAATCTTGCTTTATCAAGAAATGTTTGACCTCCAGGAAAGAGTTCTACCCCCTTTGTAAAACTTGGAGTATAATAAAAAGCTAAAACTTATTAACAATACTGTTTACTTAGATAATAGATGGGTTTTCAGTCTACCAATGTGAAATAACTTTATTTGTTAATTGCTGGCTGATTTAAATATATTCAAATTGTCATGTAATGTACCACATATGCTCATGCTAAAACCTTCAGAAATACATACTTGGTTGTGAAAAGCCTAGAAAATTCAGTTTTCCACAACAGTTGCTTGGGGTCTGTAAGCTTTCCTGATACTAGATAGATGTAACCTCTTTTCTTTCTAGGTTTTTGAATAAGAACTAGGTCTCATTATCTCTACTGTTCTCATTTATTAGGCTTCCAAAAACATGAGGTGTTAAACTCATTTATCTCCCAATTCACTAAATCAAAAATAGAGTTTTATGTTTAGAACTGTTAGGGTGAATCGAGATTTCACCAGCTGGGAAGCAGAATGATGTTTTCACTTGAAACAGATTTAAAATAAAAGTTTATTCCTTCTCTTTAAGTACTTACAGTGAAAGTGTCTCTACAAACTCTGAGTTGATCTCAGTATTTATTTCTGTCTATTGTTAGGGGTTTTTTTCAGTTTATCAAACTATGGGGGTTTTTTAATTAGGAATTTATCTAACTATATGTACTCATTTTCCCCAATAGGGAATATCCAAATCTATCGATGCACTATATTTTCTAGATGCCTTTTATCCCATATAGCTCTTCTCTGGACTCCTCTCAGCTTTTCTAGATTTTCTAGAAATGTGGTGGCAGAAATAATCTTATTTCTGAACCAGCTGCCACATAACTAGTGCCAAGCATGCTGAGAGTTCTGCTGGTAGTTGTTGCTTCATTCCATAATTGGCAAGTAATTTTGGTGGAATAGGGTAGTGATGTTAATCGCAAATTTGTTTCCCCTTCCTCTACTCCTGTGTTACTGTATTTTAAACAGACTACTTAGTGGTTTTTTTTTCTTTTCCTCAGGATGCATTTTTTGTTTGTTTGCATGTATGGTTGGTTGGGTTTTATTTGGTGCTTTGTTTTTTTGGGATTTTTTTGAGTTCCAGTTATGGCTTGGCAGAGGGTCAGAAGAGTTCTCACTAATATTAAAAAAAGAGAAACTATAAAATATTAATCTGGTTTTCAAAGGGTGGACACCCCTTCTTTCCCAGTACAGTATAAATATTTAAAAGTTATATTCTGTCCTTATTAGGATAGTTATAGCTACTAATAACTACTCTTGAGCAATTTCTTACCCATTTCCCTCAGTTTGAATATTTAAGTGGTTTATAGTTCTTTTTTCACAGTTTCTAAAACTGGAAAATTCAGTAACCTGCTAAAATTTTGAAAAATAATTCCTAGTGAGGTAGAGGTTACCCTAGCTAATTTCTTCTGCACTCTACTGTGAATTCTATTGAGATTGGCTCTACTTATCCCTTGAATTCTTTCTTTGACTGTTTTCCTAGACTGCTCTGATTTTGTAATCCTTTATAAATGCAACAACCTGTTGGGAGGAAGGTTTACACACCAAACTAAAGATGTCATTTTTTTTTCCTGTGTCATTTATGAATCACTCTTTAGGCCAGTAAAGATCTGTTTGATGAAATTTTATCAGCACACAAAACAAGTAGCATGATCATTTAAGCTGTTAGCAAGCCACAGTTTGTAAAGTCTTTCCCAGTAATGTTTCTCCCCTCTTTCTTCACACCTTCCCTCTTTCTGTCCTCAAGTAACTTTCAAAGAGATTTTCAAAATAAGTCATAAATGAAAGCTTTGATTCTGTAATAAACCACAGGAATAGATACACTACAAAAGCAGAAACTTTCATCTAAAACTGGGACTTTTTCTTATCTCTCAACTGCCTGGATGTATACATCTACCTAGAGACTTTTAGGACTCTCACTGTATCTTCAGTTTTATAATACTGATGTCTTTGCCTGGGAAATGATAACACAATTATATCTGCCTTTAATTTTGTGATGGGAAAAGTGATCAAATTCAGAAAACATTGTTTAGAACACCCTCTCTTTTGTGTTTGGCCACTGAGGGAAATGGCCAGCCTTCTACAGCTCAACCAAAGTAATAAAAGGTTAAATATTACGCTCAAAAATTCTAATGGATAGATACTTTCTTTATTTTTTTTCTGTGCTGAGCTAGCCTGGTGTGAACCCAGGTAAAATATTTCATTCGTTTCTAATGTTTCAGCACAATATTAGTTCTCTTCTCTTCTTATTTTTCTTTTTTATTATTATTATTAATTTCGTTTAGTGTGGGTTTTTGCTTTGATTTTTTTAATTCATTAACTGTATTTACCTCTATAGATAAAATATTTTTTTCATGGAAAGAATACATACGTAATTTATGAAGAATGGTAGAAAATCTTTAGGAAAATATACATTTTCTTCATAAATGCAGCCATCATATTTTCTATGAAGCCTTGTCATTGACGAGGTAACACTGATGCATTTCATATTAACTATCTTTACTGTTCAGATTAGTAGAATTTCAAGTGGGGTTTAAGTGATCTTCACAAGGAAGGCAACCTAACTTACCTTATTACTTTTTGGCTGGAATACCCTACCTGTGAGAGCTATAGTTATACATAAGAAGAGAAAGTGGTAATATGTGGTTTTTAGAAGACACATTTCATGCTTTTATCTTGTCAGGCACTTTGGATTAGATCCCATTTGGGACTTTGGGGGCACACGCGAAGGATTGCCAAATTTAGCTTCAAATTTGACTGCAGGGTAAAAGCCAGGACTCTAGGTAAAAAACCTTGGATTTTTTAATGTGTAACTCCACAAAGGATTAGACACTTCAGAATAAGAGCCAAATTATATTTAAAAAAAAAAGAAAGAAAAAGAAAAGGAAAAGGAAAAAAAGTTTACAGGTAGGGTGATTTGAAAGTTTCTTTCCACTGGTTAACATGGACATGCTTGAATTTATTCTCTAGATAGAGATCCAGATGGTTGTAATCACTCCTAAATTTCAAAAATAAAAATTTAAAAAAATCTCATAGTGCTGTTTAGGCAAAATAGGTCAGTGGCAGGAAGGCCCAGACTCCTTTTTATGTCTTCTCTCAAAGTAGTCTTTACATCTTACACCAAATGTACAAGCAGCCATAGGAAAGCACATGGAATTAACGGTTTGTTTTACTTTGTGGAACATGGAAAAAATTCACTGACAACATCACAAAATCATTTGACTAAGGAATTCAGTGGTCTTGATTTTCTTGTTTATCCTGTAGGTTATTGTTCCCTTGATTTTTTAGATCTTATTTGTTCCTTTCATGAAGAAGAGAAAATGGGTCTTCCAGGTGAGCACTTGGAGATATTGGATGATTTTTCCTACTCTTTCCACTGTGGGGGCCAGGTGAATGAATGTACATGAGTAAAGTGTGCTGCTTTGAAGAGAAAATTGAGACCTATGCTATGAATTGTTAGTGTGTCAACCGTGGTAAATTGGATGATGAGAAAATCTATAGGTATTATTGTTGACATTAAAAAATAAACTGGAGGAGATAAGATTTCTGAACAGAGATTAAAGATTGTCATAGGCAGAGAGAAAAACCCTGTTCATACAAAAAGCTGAGTGATTTAGTAGCAAACATGTAGGTTGAAAGAACTGCCTGACTCTCATGATTTGTGAACTGAATAGGCTACCAGGTATCAGAATTTTCTGGCTATAAAATATATATCCTAAATACCCCTTTGAAACTCATGGAAGCACAGTCTGAACCACAATAAACATGGGGAGGAGCTATTAAAAAAATCACTCACTTGAAAGTGTCAAGCATTAAATTAGCCTCCTGAATATTGCTTTGTGTGAAACATTGTTGCATTGTGTGATACATTTTTGAATCCACAGAAATACCACCTACCTGCCAAATTGAAGTAGCATCATGAAAAAACAACAGAAATGTACCCCCTGCATAACAAGCAAAACTGTCTGAAGAAGTAGGGCTGCTCTGGGGCAAATCTCTCCATCTGATCTCAATGGGATAAAGTGGAAAGAATGCATTCATGTTTTATGCAACATCTGTAAGAAAGGAGTAGGTTTTCCACCAGAAGAATGCCATCAAACAAACCCTGAGTTCTTTCCTTTCCCTGCTTTAAAAATGCTATCCAATTTATATTTGGAAAAGCTCTCTAAATTCAACATCAGAATTCTAGGGGGTCAGAACAGACAGGCATTAAGCTTTTGCGAGATTAAAACCAAAAAGTTAACTTTACAATTTATATAAAAATGAGTCACTTTTTCTGAGAGAAATTTCACTTTTATTTTATTTTGTGTATTTTGAAAAGTACTTTAAGTAGCTCCACGAGTTTAAGAGCCTCTGCAGATTACTGTTATTAAATAAGATTCTGTTATTCATGATGGTAATTGTATGTTGCAATAGTACCTACAGTATTAAAGCATTTTCCAGTCCAGGAAAATAATGTGCTTCTTGTCCAGAAAGCTTCTTAAGTAACAAAATAAATAGGCAGAACAGTGTGAAACAAACAGAGGAGGAAAAAAGAACAAGTGTAAGAAATATGGTGATAATTGCTCCCCCAGGCCCTTCCAGGACTTTGTCATGCAGTATAGTATCTGGAAAGAAAAAGGAAAAACAGAAAAGGGGGAGGGGAAAGAAAAAAGGAAAAAGAAAAGTCAGTCTCTTCTAAGCATCTTAGCCAGGATCACTGACACTGATGGCAGGAACCATTGCTGGCAGGAATTATATGCTTGTGGTTGATAAGCATTTTCAAGAATGTTGCTCCAATAATTTATTTTAAAATAAATTTATTCCCTTTCAGCAAAAATGAGAATGAGATCTGAATATTTTTTTTATTAAGAAGAAATTATGTCAGTTTTGCATATCATGATAAAGGGCTGAATGTATTGTCATGATATTTGATGGATTAAGAAATCCAGGAAAGAATCTCTGGATTATTTTGATGGCTAATGTAAAACAAGAGTGGAACAACAAGTTGAACTTCTTTTTGTGTTTGTGTGTGTGTTTATATTGCAATACAGAGAAGATTGATATCTAATGCATGGTGCTTTTTAAGTTTAGTATATGTAAAAGCCCTGATAAAGTGATTCAGTTCATCAGCAGACACTGCATTTCTTCCTACTAGGTGTTACAGAGGGGAATAAACTAGTTTGCTTCTGTTAGACTGAGCTGTCACTTCAGTTCTCTTTGCTGCCTTATCAACAGGAAAGAGCTGTACAATTTTCTGGTTTTCAAGGTGAACTTTCCCTTCCATCAGCCCAAAGAGGAAAATCTGATTCACTCAGATTTAAATGTTTGGTAATCTGATTATCATTTTTCTATGAGGTAATCCAATTCATTTTAAGCAAATGCAAGAGTTTCATTCTTCATCTTTTTTTTTCAGGTTTATCTATTTGGAAGTTCATGAAGTTTTAGAAGGGCTAACTACATTATTTCTCTTTTGCCATTTCTTGACCATAAAGGGAGCCATGATTAAATACCAACAGAGTTCACAGCTGTATATATATATATGTGTTTTTTAGATGGTGAACTTTCCTTAGATCAGCTTTTTCTGTAATGTTTATGTTGCTATTGTGGGTTTTTTTGCTGGTTTTGTCTACAGTTTCTTTGCTTGTTTTTACACAGTTTTTTATTGCATGCATGGTAGTTTTGAGCAGAAAGTCTTAAATAAGAGGTCACAGAATAATTTGTAGCCCAAGGTCTGAGTGAGAAGCAGAAAACAGAACCTTGGGTCTGTTTTCCTAGATTGAAAAAGGACTTTCTTTGTTCAGTATTCTGTTTCTCCACTGTAAGCAAGTTTCTTTGCACAAAATAATTAAACTGTGGTTGATACAAAACAGAATAAATCCAAATTTGCAGCATGACACTTAACAAGTGATGTAATCTGTGAAAAATATGAGTTTATTTAATCCAGATGAAATTTTCAGTTTAAAATGGATGCATTAAATTCCATCAAATTTAATTTTTGAAGTAGATTAAATTTCAAATCTCATACTACGTTTCCTCCCACCCAGCACTGCTGGATCAACACATACACTTACTCCCTTAGTCATTGAACACAACTGGAGGCATGGAAAACACAGTAAAAACAACCATAGGGCTGCTCAAGAACGAGGGTTATTCAGTACTTTTTGGGTACATGTAGATATTGGTCTAATAAGAAATTTAAAAGTAACTTTGGATTTGTTTTTATTGCAGTTTAAGTTGCCTGTAAATACAGTTTCTTAGTGTCTGTGGATACAGTTTTGCTTTCATTGATGTTGCAACTTTAATATACTCAATACTGTTTCCTTGGGAGAATGTGAAGGACCAGATAAGAAATTTTTTTTTCTATAGAGAAACTATGATGAAAAAACTTTACCTTGTGTATCTATTATTTGTTGACCTCTCCATTATTGTTGCATTTAACAATTAATATATTTGTGGCTAAATAGAAATACAGTTTTTACTACTATTCTCTTCTGACTGCTTCAGACCTAAAGGGCTTCAGTGTGCACATTGAGCTAAATGACTTTGAGAAAAATACCAATTTCTTTAAGTGAAATGCTTGACAATTTTGCAAATAGTCCCCTTTAAACTGTGTATAGTGATCTGATTTCCAGTATACTGATCTGATTTCCACTATAGAATCAAAGTTTAGTTTGTTTTTTTTTTTTGCTATAGTCCCTGATTAGACAGATCTGCCTGCTTGCAGAGTCCCTTTCTTTACCATGAGTGCCCAGGAAGCATATATATGCATATATATGCATATAGACCCAGAGGAGGCCAGAGAAAAAAATTACATCCTAACCTAAAAGGTAGGAAGTGAAACGTGTTAGAACGAAAAGGGTATTCCAGGTGTTTGAACTGCTGAATCTAATTTCGCGTTGCTTTACTGTAGGGTTTTACCCCCTCACAAGTGCATGTCACGTTTCAGCAGGGGACGGCGAGGGGCAGCGCCTCTCCTGCCGTGTGGGCATTCTGCTGCTGGGCTGATCGGCTTTTGTATGGAAATCGAGGGTATTGAGGGAGAACTGCTCCGCAGTCTGGTGAGAAATAGCGGGGAATTAACTCGAAGGATCGAGAGAGGCGCTGAGGAGGTCTTTGTGCTGCCCACTTTGAAAGATGTGTATGCACAAGGGCAGAATAATCGAGGTAAAAACCAAGCCGTGGCTGTACAGAACAACTGTAAGAGAACTTTAAGAGAGGGGAAGAATTTATTCTGATCTCTGGAAAAACAGATGTAAAACAAGTCTCCTTAGAGAGCAATACCGCTTTATATTAGCAGCTGGCAAGGAGTGAGCAGCGTGAGTAGCCTAACCTGCTCCTCCACATGTGCTGGAAAGGAAAGAAAGGAAAAGAAAGCAGACTACATTATTTGACTGTAGCCAGAAACTCTCATGGGAGAGATCAAGGCCTGGTTAATCCAGCCAAAGGAAACACAGAGTTAAAGTGTTTTATTTCTCCACTGGGCATTCACAGCCTAGAACCCTGTCAGAAATGTAAGCACTTGTTGCAAAAGATAGCATTTTTCTGGCTGAAAAATTCTGTGCTTTAGCTGGAGGAGGATCTTTTTCCTTAGAAATTAAAACATAAGAAACATGGATTGAACTCAGAATACAAAATGAAAAAGTATCCAAAAAATTTAATTTGAAATTGATGCATATTACAAATTCAGGGAGCTATCACAGCGCCTCAACAGATGAGACTGTGACTGGAACAAAATGTCAGATTCTAGTTAGAGACAAAAACAATTAAACTACATTAACTCAAATGAAGCTTGAGAGCTGCAAACATTCTGCCTTCTATAAAAATTGAGTATAGCTGAGCAATGAGTGATTTGAAGATGTTCAGGGAAACTGTATATCATACATGGGTCACGTATAATCAGCATCCTGGTCACTCAAACAACCTCATAAATGTCTTCTGTTAATTCAGCTGCAGCACTGTGAAGGTCAAGAATAAACACTTTCCAGAAAAATGCATTTACTACCTCACAACACCACCAGTGCTTATAATTTTAATAGCATTTCTGAGACTGCAAAGATATCAATGTTACTTTACTAGCTATGTTTTGTGTTTGATAATTCGATTTTACATTTTTCTAAACTGACTGCTAACCAGGTGTTAATGCTGTTAATTTTGAAAGTTTATTGTTGGATTTTTGTGTTTTGCTGTTGTGGGGGCTTTTCTAGTGTTCTAGTTAGTGCTAGGTGAAGTGTGAGAATATTAGTGAAATTTTTCTTAAACAAATAGTAGGCCATAATTCACTAAATAAAATTATTTATGGTTCTACTAGATGAACTAGAAAGATAAGCTTTAAAAATTAATGTTTAAGAAAAGAAAAAAACTACATTTCCCCTCTCTTCCACCTGTATCCTCCTCATCATTGCCTCATGCAGCTTAAAATATTTTTGCAGCAGCTGATTATTCAAGGTTATCTGTGAATTAATCCATAGGATTCTTACATTATTTCTTTAAATATGTTTTAAATTTAGCAGAAAACTGCTTTAAAATTAAGAATTTTTAATTATGGAAGCATAATTTATTTTACCCTAGAGAAAAGGATCCTGTCCATGCTTGTGACTCATTTTAAAGAAGGATTCTTAGATGGTCACTTAAACAAGAATTTCAGGTCAGTACTTTTGTGCTAGGCACAGATAATGCAATCAGGCATCCAGAAAATATGAACCTGGAGGCTTGATGTGCAAAACTGAGGAACACTTAGAGAAAAACTTTTGTTAAATGTACTCTGAGCATAAATCTGTGAGCTTTATACCCTGTTGAATTAGATTTACTCTTAATTTATTTATCTCAAGCTGAAACATGCCTTAATCAATGTAATTTAAGGTATACTTGAGGGTTTCCTTGAAGACTATTTTTAATTTTTAATTTCTATTTTAATTCCTTCGCATTTATCATTTGTTGGCAAAGTACCTCTGCCTGAAGAATGAAAAGGACTAGCAAACAGCACATCCTTCATTCCCTTAGTTTATATTAATTTATATATGCTGAACTTTGAGTGCATATAATGAATTTATACAGTTAAAATATATGAACCAGTTAGTAGCTGATCTTGAAAGCAAAATGAGTTATACAGGAGCTCAAAAGACCTGAAATTCTATTGCAGCTGTATTAATATATGTTTCCAAGCACATCTGGTCTAGAGCAGGAAGAAAACAAACAAATGCCAAAAATTAATAAAACCTGGGACACTTATCTCTAGAGAACAGATCATGCTGAGACACAGCTTTTCTATATAAAACTGCTTCTTCAAGGGGAGACAAAATAAACACGAGCCTTGCAGCAACTGCATGGGGCCGCCCACCAAAGCAAAAGAAATGGGGGCCCATGAAGTCTTCTCAGACTTTCTTGCTTGTGCTCCAAGGAAAATAAACAGTCATGGAAAGGGAGTGGAACTAGTTAGTTTTAAGATAAGTTTATCCTCCTTCTAAAAGTATTTTTTAAACTTATAATTCTTTTTCACTAGCTCAGAAAATGAGAAGGATTGAGAAGAGAATTGAAAGAAGAAGAGAAACATTAAAAAGAGAAGAGAGAGCAATGAGAACTTGCTGAAGTTGAACTGAAGAAGACAAGAGCCAATTGTCAGAGTAAAGATGAGACAAAAATAGACTAGAAGTCTAAATGCAGGCCTTGGAATGACAATAATTCAAGACAAATGAGGCAATAAAGAGAAATTCAAAAGGAGGTAGTTCTACATCCATAGAAAGACTGAATCTCACATGCCAGCAACATTCGAGAGGTGATACCTCAGATGCATAAGGACTGAGGTTCAGGAAGAGGCTTGGAACTCTGCACAGGATCTTTCAGTTGCAATCCTAGAAATCTGGAAGGTTCAAAAAGAGAGGAGGAGGATATCAAGAATGAACAGCAAGTTGCAATACTGGAATCATACTAAACCAGTGGGCAGGAAAAATCAACTATAGTAGAGAGAGAGAGAAATATTTAAATATATTTTTTTCATTCCGGTCGTATAAAGTGTTTAAAATTCATGTGGTAGGTTTTCTGTATCAGAACAATTTAAGCTCTTTTCATTTATTGTTCTTGATGTGGTTTTTTTTAATGGAAAATCTCATAGATAGCATTATTTTTTTTCCAGAAAGTGATAATCAAGGACAGAATAAGCATACTGTAGATAAAACAAGCAGCCAAATTAAAGCTTATCAAAGTTATATATAACTTCACACAGCATTAATTTTCAGTGTAAAACATCTGTAACGTACTGTGAGCTAAATTATGAATATTCAATTCCATCTTGCTTTAATTTTATTAATAGTATCAATATTTACTATGCCATATGCAAAGATAATTAGAATAATAGCATTGCATCAATACACATGAGTTGTCTTCATTTGCATGGATCATAAATGCTGTAAAAAACTTTATATTGGGAACACGTAGGTCAAGTTCTGTTTCAATTATTCAAGTCAATTTTACCATGTGTTGGACTTGCTTGAGTTTCAAGTTATGACAGAAAATATACCTTGTCATGATCCACATGGGAATCACTTTGTTCACAAATGAAGTGCAACCATCCCTAGAGTGAACATCTGCTAGTTTTAGTAGCATACTGCAGCATTACACAAGAAAAGAATCTAACTGTTGAACTAACCACTGGATGACCAGGGTGTTTCCAATGCACAAAGCTTACACATCACATGATATGTCCCCCAGTTGCCTTCTTGATAACTGGTTCGCATCAAAAGGGTACCCGGCGGTGTTTAAAATGGTGTGATTCCCCTGGTGTAAGCAGAACTAAAATATGGCACACAACCCCCGACTGAATTTTATGTAACCTGTGTGACTTGAATTTTCAAAATCAAAATTCCAGTGGGAGAAAAACCTATCTATAAACAATGTTCCAGGAGTAAATAACAAATAAGAGAAGCACAAGTGAAAGAAAATGTTCACAATGTTCAACTTACCCTTTTTTTAAAAGGTATGACCTCATGCATTCAATTTTGACTCCAAATTAAGGAAAAAAAACCCACAAATATAAAAATTTGCAAAATATTGAAGGCAGTGTTGACTGGTAGTTACCGCTCATAGGTGTTACAGACACTGAAAATACTGCAGGCCCTGTCACAGTCTACATTCATCTCCATGCCAACTTCCTTTATGAGATAATTTCTTCAGACAGTGATATCCTCTAAGCATTGGTGGGCATGCTTTGCTCTGACTGTGATAAACGAAAAGGAAGGACATCTTTATCTTCTGAAATTTAAGCTTCTATTTTCAAAGGTGAAAACTGTGTAACAAATTAACCTTCCCATGCACAACACACACATTTTCTGAATTTTCTTACAGCCAAAATCACGTTTTACTATTATTTTCCTTGTCACTCTGTGGCTGCCTTTCTCTACTTTTGGGCTTAACATAAAATTTTAAGAAAATTAGATGGACTTACTTTTAAAAACAAGTACAAATTAAATTTCTCCACATCTTAAAACCCTCCCTGTTCTTTTATGACTTTCAGCTGTTTAACCACCCTGAACTACACAGAAAAAGACTTGATTATGAGCCCTGAGTGAAAGATATAGCCTTTCTGCAATCTTCTATAGAAATGGTGTAATATTGTTTTGATTATAAGGTTATTTATTTTTTAATCCCTAATGAAAAGTAAAGCTGCAACAAGATAGTTGATTTTCAAGGGGATGACACAAGAGTAAATGCTCAGCATCAGATTGGGGGTTTTTGGTTGGTCAGTTTTTGTTTGTGTTTGGGCTTGGTTTTTAGCAAGGAAAGAATTTAAATACAATGCTGAGGAATGTTGCCACAACAACATTCAGAAAAAAAAAGGGATTTCAATGCGACGGTGAAATTCTTATGATATTCACATGATAATGGGTAAAAAGTAAACAAATTAATGCATGGATTTACAGGGGAGCCCCAGCAGCAAGGACTCTCCTGTAATAAATTTGGGTCTACTCCAGCCACACGTTCGGAGTCTTTCACTTGATAGATTTTTGGAGGTGGTTCTACACTTCATACAGATGTCTTGCTACAGCTTGCAACAATTAAGCACCTGAGAATTTTGGTTCTGGTTAACCACCAAATTTGAGTGTTGTAGGAAACTGATACTGAACAGCTGTGCACACAAAGAACCTGCAGCTAGTTTGTGCCCTTTGCAAGGATGTATGACATGTACCAGTCAGATGATGTCTCCTACACAGAAATAATAATAACAAAAAAAAAACGTTTTTACAAAATTTCCAGTTTTATGAGACTTATGAATGCTACCAGAATGTAAACAGGGAGCTGATCAGGGAACATGGATGTGTGTTCGGGGTGTCTGTAAGCACACAAAGCATCATCTGAGTGTTTCAATATTAAATTTCTGCTTAAAAATCAAATTAATACCAAGCTATATGATCCAAACCAAGATCCAAAAAGTGACTCCAAAGAATATACTTTTTAAAGAAAAACAACACATATGTCATTCTTGACACTGAGTTATTTCTGAAATCTTTTGAATTCTAAAAGGCTTGAACAAATCCTTGATCCTAGAAAATACAAGCGTTCAAGAGGGGGAGTTTTAGCTCACCTTGGAAGACTTTGCTTAAACAAATGTAATCCACACCATCCTTTAGATACTCAAGGAGAATGAGCAGTGAGGAAAGAACTGTGAGTACAGCACAATCAGACCAGCATGATGGGGCCCTCACTTGTCTGTACAGACTGCATGGGGGACAAGTAAACAAAAATCTAACCTTACATACGTGTTTAGTCTCATACCTGGCTATATAATTGTATAATTGTATTTCTGTTCACTACTCTCACTTTTAAGAAAGCAACATGCACCAAAGATCTGGTTTGTTAGTGAGGAGTCAAACAAAGTGAACTTACAGAGTGCACAAGGATAGGCATTACCTAGGACACAGTCTCCAGTTCAAGCTCAGGTTTAGGGTAACACTCAAACTGATGCATATACTTCAACTTCTTTTTCTCTTCAGCCTGATAGATTTCTTTCTTTCTGGATGAGGCCAAAATAGGTGAAAACAAGCAAAATGGGAACATTTGCCTTTAGCTATGAGAGGAATTTTCTTGGGAAAAGGTGTCAGATTTCAAACACCTTCTTACCCTCGTTGGGTTAACACATAGTACCTTTGGAAGATACTGGTTGCCTAAACTACCATATGGGCAGTGTCTAATGTCTGAGTAAACACAAAATGTGTTGTGGTAAAAAAGAAATGGATAAACATTTGCATTCTAATGAAAAACATTGTAATCAGAGAGCACTAATAGTAAAAAAAAAAAAAAAACAACCCAGAAGTAATAAACCTGTAGAAATTACCTGAGAGCCCTGTTAAAAACATGCAGATCATAGTGTGGTTGCAGTTGTCATGATCATAACCATCATAACCATACACCTTTTAAAGCAGTCCAGAAAAGCATGGAAATGCTGCAGGGGAAAAGCAAACAAGATTCCTAACTTTATTTTTAACAACTCAGTTTTAAAAAGTAATGTGAGAGTGCAAAAATGAGATATAACCAAGGGGCAGAGGATGCACCTCAGGGAAAGCTGTGAGAAACTGATCAAGCTGGGGAGCCCCTTCCTTCCCCCAGGCTCTGAGATACTGCAGAGCAAGCAGTAATAATCAAATTACTCACAAGCACTTATAAGGAGTGGGCTGTCAAGTGTTTGCGGAACAGCACAATCAAAATTATAAAACTACTTTTTCTCAGCAATGGGCATGAATGAACACTGAGCACCTTTAGTCTGAAACTCAGAAAAGGACTTTCACCTTGAGGGTTATAAACCATGCAGAGGAGTCTCTATTTAGCTTAAACTCTTTATCCACTACCAACAAAGAAGATTATGACTGACAGCATAGAAGTCCAGTCCTTCTGCCCTCATCTCCTTGCCCATTATCTTTCCTCAAATCCTGCACACTAAATAATTGCCTTGTTCCTTATTAATCTGTTCATTGTCAGCATTCTGGAGTTCTGAAAAACAAATTAATTTTGTCCTGAATAGATACTGAAATAAAGGTCATTATATTGGACCTTTTCTTAGGTCATTGCAGAGGTATGGGGGATTGTGTGGATTTTTTAGTTTAGTTAAGTACCAAAATCATGTTTAACCTGCTTCCTTTAATTTGCTTGTGTTCCAAAAGAGAACCAAACAAAGAACATCAAAAAGGTATTTTTACACAAAGGTAAAAGACAAAAGATATCCAAGATACAAAACATAATTTGAACATAACTTTGCTTTTTAACCAGCTTCACTCATAATTACTCATGCCTTAGAAAACTCTTTCTACTTATTTCCAGCAGTTGCGTGACAACATCAGACTACTGTGGCACAGATAAAGGTCTTTAGCAGCCACTAGCCCTTCCATTTCTCTTCTTGCATCTATGCTATAGAAACTTTGAGAATCCCCAAAATAACCTTGATGTTCTTGGGGCTAAAATCACTGTCACAAAAGTTTCACATCTTAGAAGAATTTATGTGTATAATTGTGATGCTTCTTTGTTTCACAGCTCTGAGGCAGAAAGAGAGAAATGTATATTTATTGTACCAAAAGAAACAACTCAAGTTCCTGCCCTAGTATCCCATTATGTGGCTAATCGGGTACCAAAGGTAAAGTGAGACAAAACCGTCAGTGGGGCAAGGAGTTGCAGGGCCATGGATGTTACTGCCTCATGGAAGTTTTAAAATACTTAACTGTGGATAGTAAACACAAAAATCCTGTAGATTTATATGAGAACTTCATTTGGGATGCCTCAAAACTCATTAGAAGTATGTGTAAATAGAAATGTAAGGGATTTTTTTTAACTCACCAGCCCCCCTATCCTTTCACCTGGTTTGAATTTTGTCTCAGTAACTGTCTCAGTTTGAATTCTCTCTGCAGGGATATTCTCACCCTCTCCTTCTGTTCTGGGCAGAAGTTTTCCATCTTTCTTTCCCTTTCACTAGCAGTGTCCCTCCTTGCTCTCCAGATCTATTTCAGTACTCTCCGAGGTAATTTAGTTTCTACTCTGTGCCTGTCAAAGGCATCACAGCTTTGTGCGTTCCAGCTGTAGCTGTCTCACCCTCCACAGAATCAATAATTTATTACATTGCCTGTTTTCCAGCAGCTGCCCTATCTATACAAACCACCCACTGATTTTTATCTGAAAACCTTTTTTCTCAACACCTCTTGGTAGCTGTTGTTCTCTGCCTGGGCTGTCATCTCAACCTAAGATGCTCAATTCCTAGCATGCCCCGTCTGTGGTGGTGGAGTTTAGCTCCTTCTCGGCATCATTTCTTCTTCCCAGGGAATAAAAAGGGACGTTCAGCTCTTATTAATCCAGCTGGCCAGCAACTCAGGCAGACCAACAGCCATGGCAAAGTCATATTCTGTGAGTCAGCCGTGTTATGTACATGTGGGTTTCCAGTGTTTTCCACTATCAGCTGTGCATTGCTTTCACAGCACACTGGAAATGCCACAGTTATGTCTGGGATTCACCATGTACAGCCACAAAGTCACACTGAGCCAAAGGATCAGCTCTGTCTGAGGTCAGCATCAGGCACCTGAGGGAGGTATAAGAGGAGGACAAGCTTGTAGTGCTATGGTTCCTGCCATACTGTTTCCAGCAATCTGCAGTTCATGAACTTCCTGATTTTATTTCTTTTAGTTTGGTTAAACACATTTGATACTTGGTAACATATGAGTCTCTGTGGAATCATGTGAATGTGGCAATTATCACGGAATATCAATGTCAGCAAATAATTAACTCAGTTACTGCTAAGCACAGCAAGTTGTACTTTCTCCTTCTCTCTCTCTGTTATGAATGCAGCCCATTTATGAGTTACCTGAGGCTACAGCTGCCACATTTTGTCTTGGCTGATATGTTCAATAGCTTGGGATGTACTGTGCTAAACAGATAAAACGTTTTGAAATTAGTGGTTTGGAAAAAAAAAAACAAACCCCACATAACACAGTTATATAACTGAGGGGGTGGTAAAATTAAATAAATAAAAAGAAAAAATTGAAAATGTAGAGTTTGCTTGTATTGAACACTTCCATGTTAAACTATCAACATAGCAAAAATGTTTTAAGCATCATGCAATAAAGAAATAAGGAGGAAAAACTACATACATTGCTTTAAATGTCAGTGATACTGGCTTCAAAATCTGAAAAAGTTTTAGCCCAAAAAATGCTGAAATAGATCCACTTAATAATTTTTAAGAAAAAGTGGAAAGTAGAGGTGATTAAAAAATACCCAAATTTCACAAATCCCACCTGTTTGGTTTTTTCTTCATGTCTACAATACTATGTTGTAGTCGATTAAATTTCCTGCTAAACCAGTGACATTGCATTACTTAACTCTCAGGTTCAGGGCTTAAGAATGCTCCCACAGTGTTCATTTTTGTTCTGTTTAGATTCATGGCTTGCTCCCTTGGAAAACAAAGCATGGGAGTACATGATACAGGGAAATTTTGCACAAAAAAATTGTGAAGATCTGCCTCTGAGTACCTCAGCAAACTGATCACTGGCAACAATTGCTCACACCATGGGTTTCTATCCTTGCTGTATTTTCCTGTTCAGTAAATTCCATAAATACCAGACCATATAAAGGTCTGGCATCTGCAACATCATGTATGAAGGCCCCAAGGTCCTTGTACTGCTGGATGCACCTTGTGCCTTAACTTGGTACTCTAGTTTTTGTCTCGGAAGAGACAATGACTATTGATACCTATGATCTCTCTGCATCCGAGCCACATTTTCCCAGGCTACTTCCATGTCTTCTGCCGCTTCTTCAGAAAACCTCCCTGCTTACCTCTCATTCTTTGCATGGAAACTATTCCATAGCTTTGAACACTCCTTTTGTTCTTCTCTAAACTCTTATTGTACCACATAATTTTGAAATTACGAGGACTATGTCTGCGAGGAACTAAGTGGTTTAAAAACAGGAATGTAACAGACATACACATTAACACAATCAGGAGTGGGGGTGTGTGTGTTGGCTTCTTTTCCTCTCATAATTATTCCTTCATCTTACCTTTCCTTTTTCTTTTTTTGTGTTTTAAAACCAGCAACAACCAAACTTACCTTCTTCCCTTGCATACAGCTTTTTTGTCATTGAAAGTTCTGTGATAGCTCCTTGGTGGTCTCTTATTACTGAACTGTGAGCATGTCCCACATGACATACCAAGAAACATGATATGAAAACGTCTACTGGAAAATACTGAATATTGATATACTGTGATATAACTTTTAAAAAATCTAGATTCTAGGATAAAAAATTTGGCCAGAAAAATTTTTTGTATATGCTAGCACACATGTACATGCACAAGCATGCACATATAAACATACATAGACACTGTTGCAGAGCTCATGCTACTCCCATTCTGTACCAAACCTCCATTACTGTCAGATTGAATCTTCACATACCAAACCTCTGGCAAAAATAAGATTTTTAAAAAGTGTACACATCTGTTTATCTGCTTCAACTGGTAAATGGTGGGTGGTAAAATAGCACCAGGTATAATTCCACTGACTGTAATGGTTTGGTGCCGTGCACACAATAGGGCATTACAAATATTTAAGTGCATTATTTTTAGAAGGTTCTGAACATTTTTAATATTCTGAAAAACTCAGAGAGAAATAAAGGCAAATAGCATGACAGGCGAGAGAGTGAGGGAACATCCAATTAAGGATGTCAAAAGGATTTAAATACTCTGCTTTCAACTGCTAGAACTACTTATGTGTTTGGAAACCCTGGCTGAGAACTTGTCTACCCTCCTTTAAAAACCATCATTAAATGTCACTGCTTTCTTTGACTTCACTCAGAATATATCATGTTTTCATTTCTGTTTAGTGGAAATACATTGAAAGCTACTTTTAAAACGTATCTTCCAGAAATTTTCTTAACATAAGAAACACAAATTGACATCTAAAAGCAACACTATCTTTTCTGTCCCTTGGATAATTGTAGTTATTTTCCAGCTTTTTAAGATTTACAGTTAAAATTATGAACTTATTTTTAAAACACAGCTGACACTGTGCCATAGTGAATAATGTGACACAGAATAATTTTAAACAGAATTGTAAAAGACTTTGATTGATTGACTGCTATATGATTCAATAAGTTCTGGTGCGTACAGTGTGTTAAAATATTTCTTTAAATCCTTTGGATTTACAAAACAAATGAAAATGAAACAGTTGTATCAGTTCAACAATCTATGGTCTATACAGTGAATTAAATAGACAGACTTTGAAGGTGTCTCTTCTCTTCTGGCATTTCTCCTTGGGTAATCTCCTGATGCTTACAATGCCTTGAGCCTTGCTCCCACTTGTAAAGTGAGGAGAATGATTCTTTTCTATGGTGTCATGTGCTCTAAGATCTGCATGTCAATAATAAATTTAAAGAGAGTTATCTCACTTTCAGGTAATTCTCATGCTCAAAATAAATAACTTTGCTCTTTTATCTGTAAAGGAATTTAGGATCCAGGGGTCAGTGGCTGTGAAATGAGGTATCTTCACAGAATATAAAATACCTCCATTCGATTAATGACCAAACACACAAAGGTTTAGGCAGGCAAAATTTAACAACCAGCCTGGAATTTTGCCAGGACTGAGACTGATATATCTGTGTCCAAATTCTTTATTTCTAGCACAAAAAAAGTTGGATCTTTATGTTGGATGTCTTAGCAAAAGACAGCAATTCTGGGTGCAGAGCTGTGACAAAGACGCAGAGCTAAATGAGGAGAAGAGTTTATCTGCTGCTACTATATCACCCTGTGAGATACAAGATATTTCATCAGAGTATTGACCTGGTTTTATCCCATTTTATTAGTTGAGACAGGAAAAGCTACAAATCCAAAGCTTTCAGATAAAAATTGTATACCAGAGTAAGACTGCAAACTAGAGAGAGGTAGTAAGTAAACTGAGGAGGTGCTAAGTCCATCAAGACTCTAACAGACAGGTTTGTGACTGATAAAATAAACTCATAAAGTTTGTAAATTTGGGTTTGCTTATTTTCTTAAGGAAAGATCTTCTGAATGATTCTAGAAGCTTTGTATAACTTAATTTGATGCAAAGAGTGAGACAGTGAGACTAATTTTTAGAAGATAGGGCACCATTTTAATTTTCCCCCTTTGATTTAATACCAGCAAAATAAAGTAAAAAGGAGTAGGAATACTCTTTTTTTTCTGTATTCATCTGTGTGTACAGTAATCACTGACCTCAAAAAACCTACACCAACACATGCTATAGGGAAAGCTTCAAGCAACCTCAGCATAACTATGTAAATTCCAGTAAAACATCTGTTAAGAAAGACTCAGTTATGGAATTGACATGATTGATATGATACTAATATTAATTTCATAAAAACAAATTTATTTATCAACTTTTTTTGAAATGAAAGTCTGACAGGTTCTATGTGTTCATTGTCACCAGGCAACCGAAGCCAGTATTTTTAGTTCATTTTACTTGCTTGCTATCCAAGTGTGGCAGCTGCTAACAATGCAGAATGGAGTGTGCTTCATTGCTATTTAGAGCAGCACACTGATGACAGGTTGTAGGTATTTGAAACATCAGCTATTTTAAATGTAGATATATTTTCCTCAGAGTAATAAAGGGGAACTGTCAGAGCAATAAGGGGAAAATAATTTTTTAAGCTATAGTGGTCTCTCGTCTGTCATGTGCTCTACAAATTCAGGGTTTGGTCTGGTTTGTTTTTCTAAATAAAGAATGAAGGACCTTGGGTTGGTTTGATACAGTTCTGGGACCATCAACTCATCTGGGTGCATACAATTCTTGTACTTCAACTGCTCCATCAAAAGATTTATATATAATTATATAATTTTCTGTTGGTTCTACAGAGTAGAGCTATAGCACAGTAAAGACTAAAGATATTAATTTAACAGAGCTACAGTGCAACAGGATGCCAGACTTGTCAGGCATAAAAAATATCTACTTACTTACAAGTGTCTTGTGTTACATTTGATAGCATTATCCATGCTAGGATAGTTTTACTTTAGAGAACTCCTCTGACACTATTTCACCAGCACAATATGTTCACTTTCCTTCACCATAATCCTTTTTGTTTGCAACATAACCTGTTCTAGCCTTCTACTCTGGCCAAAACTATAGTGTAGAATAAAGTAGTTCCTGTTCTACCCATTTGCTTTTTCTTAGAAGCTCCTGTTGAGATACTTTTCATTCCCAAGTGAGTGGTGTATAAGCTGGGAACTGTACTGATTTTCTTGTACAGGTATAATCTGCAGCTTCATGAAAGCTTTACAGCAGAATAACAGGCATGTGTAAATCCCATCAAGGAGGACTTCTGTTGACATACTCACATGTACCACAATATCTACTATCATTACTCTGATGTTTTAATGCAGGTTTCAAACTAAGAATATTTTTTTTCAGCAAAAAAAGAAAAAACTCTGTTTATGAAGAAACTTTAAAAACTCTGTAATTTAAGATGAGTTTTGTGTGTATACTTAAATCAGATTTTTTAATCCTGCCTTCAGACTTGGCTTCCTATTAACTCTCTGGCTCTACTTGAAATTAAAACTGTGTGGCTTTAAAGACTTTGATGATATAGAAGTGCATAAAAGGATCAAATATACCTTTTTTCATGACACAAATTAATCATGAAGTTCATTAACTGGAAAACAGCAGTATGCTTTCAATCTACGTTCAAAATATGGAAGAGGTCTCAAATTATCAGGACATAAAAAGTGGCAATTAAAGACAGACTAAAAACTACAGGAAAGCTAGCTAAGATTTGAGAACAAGTATGTGTCTTACAAGATGAAGAGGCTGAAATACAGAGCAGTCATGTAAATGCTCCTTCTGTGAGAGTCTTTGATCATTACAGTTCTGACACAGTCAGTATTGAAATAAGAAATTCTGTAAGCTGGGCGACAAAGCTGCTCTTTGTTCTTCCTTCTTTCCCAATAGTATTTACAAAATTGATGAAAGACTAACAGGTGGTCTGGAGTAGCTGTGCTGCTATAAGAGAGCAGGACTGTTCCCAGCAATCCTTCATGGAAAGCTCAGGAGAGATTTCACTCTGTCCTTGTGTCCCTGCCAGAACTAATTCTGCAACAGGCAAGGAAGGGGGGCAGAGTGCAAAGTGCCGGAGATATCTGTCTCCCTTCTCCTACACCATGTCCTCTCTGCTCACTCTTACTGAGTACAAGGATCTTTTCTGAAGCTCTGCCTGTGTGTGTTGCAAGTTCATGTTGAAGCTCCTGGTTTGGCAAGCACCAAGTTCTAGCTCACCATGAGGCTCTGTAGGTGCAAACTCAAACTAAAGCACATATAGATGAAAATTACAAATTGCAAAATCCTTCAGTGTGTTTTTATGATTAAGTTGAAAAAAGACTGCCAGCAGTCTTCACATTCCATACCTATTCCTCCCATCAGAGGTATTTTTCATGTCTTTTCTTTCAAGATCAAATCAGCTCCTTGGCCTTCCTCTAACAATGCGCTTGAGGCCTTCTGCCCTGCTCCTTCTGCTGTGGTTACACACGCTAAAGCAACTTCATGAGCCTTGGCTACACTGAACTGCAGCTTTCACCAGCCTTCCTCCAGGTGTTACAATACCCTTGCCAACTGCAAAACCTCTCTGAACTTACTCATTATCGCTTTCAGCAAGGACAAGAGAGCAGTTCTGAGAGGGAAGATGCTGGGAGGGGGGTGCTGGCAGTGATGAGTTGTCACGGTTCTCTCTGTGGGCACTACCACTTAGTTTTCCATATTATACAAAGTTCCATATAGATAGATAACCTTTTCCTTCATCCTTTCACTTCATCACTGACATGCATCATGTTCTTAAAAAAATACCTTCTTGAAGCCCTCCAGTCAAAATCTCAACCTTAGTTTTTCATTAAAAGTAGAACCTGATTAGTTGCCTACCTAAGCAAATTATTCCAAGCTATATTACTGCCAGAAATTTAATATTATTAGTCTCTGTTCCTCTTTCTCTAACAGTTTTTTCTATTTCTGTAACTTTTAATATATTTTTTCAGAAAATTATTAAATTGCCTATTTTTTATTTTTTATATAATTAGGAGTCATTCCCTTATGAAACACAGTCTGTTTCTCTTGCATAAATGTTGCTACCTTTCATTGTGTCCTACTGGCAATACAGGGTCATACCCTACCAGAACAACTTGAAGTTTTGAAATAGAGTCTTAGTGGGAAAAAAAAGACAGTGATTACAAAATTATAGGCCAGCCTTAAGTGGAGTAACTAACGTGTTTTGTTTAAACACTCTAAAGTGTTCATGAAGTATTGTTTAACTTTTTAGCTAGTAAAGATATTGTTGTAATAAAAACTATTATTATTTTTTTTATTACAGTCTGTCTCCAAATTAACTCTGAATGCATTTCCATTTTTCTAAATGTGAGGTACAATAAGAGAGATTCCTGTCACCAAAAAAACTTTTCACTATTAGCAGACAAGAGTCTGCAACAGCTACTATTCTGACTGTTGAATAGTTCTCAAAAAAAAAGAGATGCCAACAATAGAAGTATATGGATAAATTAACAGTTTCCTACCAGACTAGTATTATCTGGAAAGAATAGATTAGACTGACTAGGTATCCCAACCTATGTAAATTAGGTAAGTGAAAATATATCTATAAAATTTCATTTATGTAGACAACGGTTAAAAACAAATAAAATTATTTTTTATGAAAGGCATACATAAATATGTATGTTAAAATCTTCTATTAGATGTAGGCATGGTGCTTGCAGCCTTCTTCATGACCATACCTAAGAGCACTTAACACCATCTACGACTGAGGGCAAATGCTGAATGTCTTGTCATTACAAAATGAAGAACACTGAGTCACAATGCCATTCTTCAATCCTTTGAACTATAGATGTTTTCTACTTCAATAACCTAAGCAAAGGGAAGTACCCTCAGTTTTCAAGGTATGCTCAGTTTTCTACATTCTCTGTAGTCTCCCAAAAATAAAGTCTTAAACCACTGGAGGTTTTAATCATCTTACATATTTGAACTTTTTAATATAAAATTAAGCTATGATGATGAAGTAGCTTCCTGGTGGAGTTGCCTCTTCCAGCTGTTAGAGGATTATAATGATGTCTTAAATTTCCTTTCATATACTCCATGCATCCTCAAAAGAAATTTTCCCTAGTCTCCTGCTTTAAGGGAAAAGAAAATGGAGCTCTTACAGTTATTTTCACATCAACATCTTTTATTATGTTCATTCGTATGCAAAAGCAAAGAAGAAAGTTCACAACACGAGTTCAAATACTGGTGAGCTCTCTTTTAGTCTTTTTCAGGACAGCTCTCTCTTTGTTATGTCTGTGGCTAAAATTCAGTTATAACAACTTCCTTTTCAAATAACCAATCAAGCAGACAACATAACCCACTATTCAAGCACATGAATAAATCAGATGATGTCAGATCTCATGGTACAACACTTGCTCCTACCTCCATCACCCTCAGCCCAAGAGGCCTATGTGCGAACTGTAAAAGATTTGTAATAGCAAATGCTGTAATCTTTAGTCAGTTTTCATGTTGGTTTTAATATTACATTCCAGTAATAACTACAATTCCTGTGATATGTTCTGTATAAAAGCACTTGCCCGTCTAAGAGCTATTTTGTACTACAGCATGTAACTACCAGGCTTGGCACTTGTAACACAGCGTGTGTCCTTCCCCAGCAGCTCTCCAGCAACAGTGGGTTTGACGGCCCACATAAAAAAAAATTAAACTATGTTTTATTCTTCCTTGCCTTTTCTGAATCACAAACACTACAGCAATATGTAGGTAATATTTTATTTCCATTAACACATGTAGTCACAGAAAAGGGACAGTACTTTATCTTTCCCTTACTTTTGGTCTTGTGAAATTTTGGATTATTTCCAACTTAATTCAGATATCTAATTGCAGCAACTATTTAGGAATTTAGCCAAGGTACCTTCCATTGGGAATGGAGGCTGTGCAGTGACACCCATTTGTTGTGTCTACATATCCATAGTGATCCCTAATTTGGATCTCTCTGGGGTCACGTGTCAAAGCTGTGACTGAGACCCTAACCAGGCTCTTATATGGATTCCCATTATTTCTGGAGAGAAATACAGTGATTCTTTGAATATAAAGCCCATACCTAAACCTATAAACTTTGCTCTGAAACTGTCTGTTTCTCTTCTCCAGTGAAAAAGGTTGATCAACACACAAACACACACATACATATGCAATGTATACAAAAAAAAAGATCAAAGCTGAACCTCACAGCATAATCCCTATGCAGGCTTTCTAAACATTAAAAGCAGTACAGTAATGGTAAATTATTGCTATTATTTTTGAAGTATAAGAGTACACCTAAGTGTGAAATTTTTGCACAATTTTGCCATCCTTTTTTGTAATACTCTTATGAGTATTACAAGTCTAAACAAAAAAATCCCCATTATTAATTCTATATCAGCTTTTACTGCTGCAGGAAGAAGGAAAAAGAAGGATTTATGCTGACGAGATCCAAAACTATTTTTTCCTTAACCAAACTTAACCTGTGTTTTTTGTTGCTGTAACAGTTTATGCCACACTTCAAAGAACAAGTCTGGTGATGATTATATTTTCTTGATGGAAACAAAAAAAAAAAAGTATTTTCAGGGGAAGCTTAAAAGTAAAGAGCAGAATCATGCAGAGAGAAGCAAAGGTCAGCTCTTTCCCATTGGAGGGTCTCAGCACCCAGCAGGGCTTTGTAGAGGACAAAGGTAGAATAGCCCTTCAGAAGGCAGCAGAACTCTCCACCACCTGTGACTCAGCAGCACAGGTTAGCCCAAAGAAAAGTTTCTTTCCTTCACAAAGGAAGTGAAGGAACAGGAATTTCAGCAGAGTGCTGGGAACAGGGTAACAAAGTATAGGGAATGAGGTGCTAAAATAAAGGGCCTATGCTAAATTTTGGACACATGAAAATTTATTCATGGTATCCTTCCTGAGCAGTCAGTTAACCTCTGGGTAGTGTCTGCCAGCAGGAGATAAAGCCTTTATGAGTAAACAGCACTGAGACTACAGGATGGAGTTACATCAACACTGACATGACTGATTTAAGACACCTGTAGAAGTTTTCTCACTATGTGATTCATATTTCAGCCTCTTAACTAGTTAATATCTGCTAGAATTACTACAGTTACTTTATCTAACTAAAAAACCCCACTAATTTTAAATCCCTGCAAATATGTTTAAACATCTGGGCTTTTCTAATCAGATTTTGTTTTCTTGATATGACATATTTTTTTTCTCTGATATTTGTCTTGTAATTTAGTGTTTCAAGTAATGTTGTGGGACTCTACAGACTGGCATTATTTTGGGAAAAAAACAATATCAAAAAACCAAACACACATAAATACACTAAAATAATCTTTTACATTAAGGAAAAATATAACTTATTTACTCTTGATTGTTAAAATGGAAGATTTGGCATTGAAAAGCAAAGTCCACTTCTATTCTGAGGAAACAGAGTGACTTTTTCAGTTAATAAATTACTTACTTCTCCTTACTGTCAGTTTCTCTTCTCAGTTTATCAGAAAATAGCTATAAAATATAGTGTGTGATAACATAATCCTTGACTATGTGGCATAGTTGAAACTGGATCATGTTCAAAGTAACAACAAAATATACTAATTATAACATTTGATTGGTAAGATCAGCATGTTTGCAAAGATAAAAATACGTTACTGAAGATGAATGCCTTTGCTACCTGGGTTTCCAGAAACTTGAAAAGTGCAGCACCACTCCCATAGGAAACTTCTGCGTTATTTGGGAACTCCCTCCTTGTGGAGCTCTCACATGAAGGTAAAACCTACAACTATAAGGGGATGAAAAATATAATATTTATTGTATAGAGGTTGAGATTACAAACAATGTGTCCTAGAGGACAATCTCTACTTGAATCGAGTGAATAATCCTTGGATAGTTGAGATACACTGATAGAGAGGTAGACACTTTTAAGACTCTTTTTTAATCCCTCCACCATTGTTATTCTAAATGCTGAAGTATAACTGATTTCTGAATTTCCTTTTGCTTAATTTGTAATATGTGGTATAAAAATAATTCATCATATTTAATGATTTACTGATTCATCATTTTCTAACTTTCAGGCCAAAAGAAGTTTAACCAGTCTAAGAAATAATTTTCTTTTTTTTTTTTGTTTTCATTTGTTTGTGTGTGTGTGTGAAGGTTTTGGGTTGGGGGTTTTTGTGGGGGAGAGGGGCGTGTTTTGGGGGTTTTTGGTAGAAGGACTGAATTTGAAAATAAGATGGAAAGATTTCCAAATTGTAGGAGGATCCCACACAAAAAAATTCAAGAAGCTTACAATAACATGAGGAAAACACTATCCTAGTTTCTGTATGTTCCTGTGATCTTCAAGAAAAGTATTCGTATAAAAACAAATAAAAAGTACATCTTGAAAAACAGACATAAAGTTTAAAAATTAAAAGAAATAAAAGGAATATACAGTAAAGCGAAACTTAAGACGGTTCATAAAACAAATTATTTCTGTTTGGAATTGAAATAACGTGTTGCCTTACCAGCTCAAAATGCTCATAACATTATGTAGACTAGAAATACATTAAAGTACTCTAGTCTTAGTCCTCTAAAAATACATGGCTTTGAAAGCCAGTAGAGATCACATCTGTGGAATTATGTTAGCTCTGTAAAGAGAAAGACAGGTTTTAAAATAAAAGTTATTTCCCCTTCTTAATTCAGCTCTAAGTGTATTATACAACCACCAACTGCTATGTATTCTCCAAAAGTTATATTTGTGTGTCAAATACAAATTGGTCTCTGTTTTCAGTGACTTTCATTTTTTGAGTGAGAAGGGAGGAGGAGAGAAGGGAAATTATTCTTGGATTCTTTTATCAGTTCTTTCTGGAGAATTACTTTTTTTTTTTTTTTTAAATGCTCTCATTGACATAACACATTATGAAGCATTGTGCTGTGAAGTGTAACATCAGCTTGTATCAGTCACACTGCATTACTTTACATGCCCAGCCTAATGTGTCTCTGCACAGTAACAGCAGAACCATCCTAGATAACTGAAAGCAGCAATAGCTTGCAGATGAAAATATTGTAAAATAACTTCTGTACCCAGATATACTGCTTTTACAAGCATGTTTCCAATTCTGAGGAGTAACACCACTCACATGTGATTTCCCTAGGACAGCAGGAGGTTATCTGAAATAAAAATCCATAAGAAAATAGACCATCAACAAAATTCTATCAGAAGCGAACATCTCTTGTGGCTATTTTAGAACTATCTGCATATTGAAAAGCAGATTTTTACTGTTCATACAATCCTCTGTTGGTCAAATATATTGGAGTAAAAGGTTCTGCTTTCACAGATAACCTTCCATTTTGCTTTGAAAACCTTATTTTCATGTAGAAGGAAGTATGCCTTTTCTGTAAATCTGTAGATATAAGGACACTATTTTTGGATGCACTAACACTATCTTCTGCTCCTGCTGTCCTCAAAAGCTGAAACAGCTTTTATTTTTAGTTACATTTTTACATCCTGACTCTAGAGGAAAGGATTTCATTTAACCCTTTTGTAGTTACGTCTTTTCAGATGAGGTATAACTATTGTCTAAGCAACCAAGTTTCAGTATTTTACTTAGGTCAAGTTCATAGGCAATACTCTACTTTTGAATGTCAATACAAGAGATAACAAAGTAAGTTTTTAAAACAAAGGTAAGTTATTGTCTTTCCTTTTCGTTCTGTGATGGTCTGATTTTAAGTTGGTTTACTGATTGAAATATTTGGTGATAAAAAATGACCTCAGCGATGAAATGCTATGCAGAGTTTTAAGTTAAAAATATCAGATATTTTGGTGAGGGATAATTTTGAAAAATTCTCAATTATGTCCTTCAATAAGAAAAATAGTTATCAATTTTCAAGGCTTGTATTTCATCATGTGAGATCTAAATATTGTTTCATAGAACATTTTTCAATAGTCTGATTAAAGAATTGAGTCATATAGGGCTCTGTTTTATTTTCCTTTTCTGTTCAAGTTATTGCTTGTAGGTTTGTATTTAATAGTAGTCTTCTTATGTACATCTATTTATTTAAAATGTTAATGAGGATTAAAAAACATCTGTAGGCCCACTAAGTGTTTCTGTGAATGAATATCTTTTGTATCCTGAATAAGACCAGAATGATCTTAAAAGAAAGCAGCAGGGGTTGAAAGGTGAACAAGAGTGGAAGCACCATAAAACCCTTTTCTCCAGTGCACATGGCTTGGTACAAATTTGTGGATTCATTCCTGCCTATAACACATTTGAACAGAAGTAAAGTCGACAGGGCCTGAAGAATTTTTCCAGCAACTCAGGAATTTCAAAGTACACCTCAACAATTAACACAGAAAATTTTTTCCATGATTCCAGAGAGGGCTAAAATACACCAAAGAAGTAGAAAAAAATGACAACACAGTCAGAGCTATAGGTACTACAGACCACAACAGACCTCTGATATAGTATTCCACCTACTGACAAATTATGGGGATGGATAGGTCATGATATACATATGCTTTGAAATAAAAAGAGACAATAAGCATGTGTACCATAAGAATGTGGCACCAATAATCCAAAAAATTAATTGCATTTATCATTCACACTGCTCAAGACCTCACATTGCAAGCCCCTATGAAGAGAGTATCACCTAAATTCACAAGAAAATAAGTTTGGTTTAGTTTTCATGGATCCTTTAGTAGGAAGCTAAGAATTGCCTTTATTTCAGGAGAAAAAATAATTTGGTTTGGTTCAGAGTATTTCAAAAGCATCAAATGACAGTTTGAAATTATTACTGATTTTGTCTGAGATTATTTTTTCATGGAGAATACAATGAAAAAGGGCAATATAAGCATTTAAAAATCGTGCATTTATAAAATTTTGCTTTCTCCACCTCTTTACATAAAACCTTTTACTAGCTCTTATTGACAAATACTTCACTTTCTGCCTTTATTTGAATTAAAATGGGCTTTATTTTAACTTTTATGTGGACATCCTGCCAAGTTTATCCTCATGAAACCTTTATATTTTGAAACAACAAACTGTAATAATGCATGATGTATGAATATATAAAAATGCATCATTATGCACTGGCAAACATACCTGTCTATACAAAATGAATGGAAAAAATTAGGTGATTGGTAAAAATACCAAACAAAGAGTACTTAAGAATTTGTAAATAAAAAAATTTATATGTAGGATAATTTGCAAAGAAATGTAACTGATGCTTTTATAGCTATATGATTTTATTTTACGGGAAAGTAAAATCTTTGTTTAAGTGAACATTTAAAATGTGTGCCTCTTTAAAGTATTTTGAGGAAATAAAATGGTATCTTTCAAAACTAATTCCATGGAAACATGTAGCTTACTAAATAGCAGCTTTGTTCATCTTAACAGAAATCTTAGGATGTAGTAATTTAGCATCACTTTCATGTATAAACATGCATGATCTTAAGCACTTGTGTTCTAGATGCTGGTTCTGAGAGCGTGGATGATACTACTACTAAATATTTAGTCATTTGTCCTTCCATTTTTCATGGAGATAAATTTACATTTGCAGCAGCTGAAAACTTTAACTGGACAATTCTGTGATTAAAACAAGAATTGAGGTTGTGGCTGGCTTGGAAATACAGACTGTATTTTCTTCATGTACTTCAGCTGTCTCTTTTCAAGTCACTACTACTCCTGTGTAATTGGGTATTTCTCCATGCACTAATTAGCAAAAGAGCTCACTGCTGTCCTCAGCCCAGCAGAGTTGCTGGCTCGGCTTCCACATGAGTGGAAGAGATGTTGGGCTGTGTTACTTCACCAGGGCAGCCTCAGTATTGCTGTCACACACTCCAGCATTTGGTCATAACCAAACCCAAGTGTGTCTCTGTGTGCATGGCAGCATCATCTTGTACTTCGGATGGAGATACTTCTCCACTTGTGTTAAAAAATAAAAATAATTTTTAAAATCTACAAATTTATTTTTCTTCATTTTGTTTGCAGTTAATTAGCTGTAGATAATAGCCAGCCCTGGTGGGTAGAACACCTAGGGTTTCACTTCATCAGTTATTCCAGAACTTGAGGTTAGTTCCTCCATGATGGCAAAATGCCACAAACAAACTATTTTATTTGAGATTTTAATATGACCTCTTTGCTAATTAGTGCATATGAAAATGTCAGTTTACCCAGGGGCAGCAGTAACCCAACTAACAGTTGCTGAATTACCAGAAAATGTTTCTATATTTTTATTCCAGTAATTTGCAGTAAATTGTGGTTTAGAATATTTTTTACTGCATTTTTATTCTTCCCTCATTATTTCAGAATTTCTTGTTATATTAATTCCATCAATACTTCATAAAGAAAGTTATTCCAAACAGTGTGTCAACTACTATCATCATAAGAGACCATGAAGGTGGTCACTAAGAACAGGATAATTTTCTTTTATTTCTTTCTTTTTCCTACTGCCCCCTGAAAATATGTTCTGCCGAAGTTTGAAAGTAATTCTCCAGATAGAGAAGCAACTTTTTCTTTAAAAATTACATGATGGAGAGATGATTTAGATAGGATCTTAGAAATGCGTACAGCTAAAATACCTAGAGAAAATATTATGCTGTAAGGACTTTCTCATTTGTATTGCAACAGCTTTGCTCAAAAAAGTGAGACTCCTACAGCATGTTGCAGAATAAATGAAAGAAGGCTGCTGCAGAGCAGCCACAGGCAGGATGCTCCATTCTTTCGTACTGGCTCTGGTAGTGTCTGTACTTGTAGCTGTTACTTCAGTAGAAACATTACATTCATGCAGTGAGGTGAAGAATGGAAAATACTGTGATAGCAACAACTAGTGCAGCAGATTTTTAACAGGTGATGATGGAACTCTGCAATGGCAGACAAGTGACCATAGTGCTGCTGTAGTACTTTTGGTTAAGGCCCATGGGTGATGCCATAATAGCCAACCCTCACCTCCGGACAGAGAAATGCAGTGTGATATGCAAAACTAATTTTCAGTTATTTGCTTTGAAAGATGGAGAGAAATAATTCTGAAAATAACACATTAATTCAACACCATTAGCATTTCATGGCATAACACACACCTCAGAGATATATGGCTTTTCAGATATTCTCACGTGCATTCATTATTTTTTTTCAATTGCATGGCAATTCTTTGTTGGTGTTTCCTTCCTCAAACCGTTAATATTGAGGCTATCCAATTATCTGAGTAATATTTAATTTTAACCTCAGACATGAATGTTAAATATTTTACTATGAACTGCAAAGTTGGTTTTTGTGTTGGGTTTTGGATTATATTTGTTTTTTAAATCACATGCACAAAACTAATTTCTCTAGCGTTACTTCTACATTTCCAAATCAGGTACTTATCACTTCATCTCCTTTCTGTTGCTTGAACAATGGCAAACATATTTTCTGCAATTACAACACTAAATTCTGAAATTTTTAAAAATGAGAATTTCAATGCTATTAGGAAATAATAAACAGAAAAGTGAGGGGATGAACTGTTCAGGATTCACATCAGGAAACAGATTAACATTTGCTCAATTGTTATTCTGAATTTTTTCTTGATTAAATAGTCTAATTAAAAACCTACCTACATCAGAAGAAAGATAACATTTGCCAATTGATTTGTTTTTCCCTTCCTTTTGACACCCTTTAGCTCAGATGACACACCACTACTATTCTGCAGGAGGGCTTTCAGAAGTTCTATGAAGTCTTTATTTTGAGGTTCCCAACTAAATGTATTCTCTGGAGTTTTTAGAGTAAATGTGAATCTTAGGGGAAAAGTATTGGCTCAAAATATTGCAGAAATAAGGCTTACTGGTGATATTTCAATAACAGTTACCTTCTTTTGTTCCAGGCCATGTACAAACACAGAATACAATTGCTTCTGACTGGAACATCTTTCAGACAACAAAATTTGGTTAAAGAGAATGACATGACTAAAATAATGCATGAAGTTAGGCATTGAGCTGAGCACACTGAGCCTTCAAGTGACTCCTTTAATCCCATGAGTGGCTCAACTATCTTTCCTGGTAAGAAAATGAAATAAACCTTCTTCAGGTATCAGAAATCAGTTTATTGCATCCTCCAGTTTTTTGTTTTTGTTTTCAGTGTGTCCTTTCCACATGTCTAACTAGATTAGTGAAAAGAGTAATAGACATATATCAATTACAGGTGTGATGTGCTGATAAGCCTGTTTTGTTTTGTTTTTCTCTTCAACGTGTTTCCTGAACAATTCCCAATTATATTACATGTGTGATTTAGCAATAGGTTGAACTAGAGGACTTTGCAGAAATAAACATAAAAAGACTGGCAAGGCACAGACTGAAGAGATTAAAAATCCCCACCATACTCCTTTCCTTTGAACTTTGGTGTGTAATTGGCATGGAAAATAAAACCATGACAGCACATATCAAAGTGCATTTGTTTGACTGATATGTATTAATTTCACACAGCCTTTTAAACTAGTGGAGGTGTTTTTCAGTTTTTCCACTAATAGATGCAGCTCTATATATGAGTCCTAGCAGTAAAAATTAAATTTATAGCATATTTTTAGTGTAAACAATATCCATTACAGAACACAGGGGAAGGGAAAGAATGCACAACAGCATACAGGCAGACCAAGGCCATTAGCAGAACACACACTTGAATAAGTGGTGTTTGCAAGGTTTAGCGCCCTAGGCCAGAGATAATGTACCAATGTCAGCTCTAACAGTGGTAAAACAAGCGACAAAGAGTAACAGAGAGAAAATGGTTAAGATTGGTACATGATTAAATTTTTAATAGAGATGGCAGCTTAGTATCTCTTATGAAATATATGGATGCACTGTCAGGGATAAATTAAATAGCTAACAACCGTGCCACAGTACATCTCCCAAATATGAGTTTTTTATTTAAAGTAAGACCATGACTATTGCTCTCTAGAAAAGGCAACTGGGTATTAATTCTCCATGTGATATAACCTCAGACCATCCTGACAAATGTATATTTATTTGTTTTATGTATATCTGCAAAATGAAATTGTTCTCGAAGAGTAATTTTACGTCAGATTGCCAACAGACTTGAAAACAATAAGGGAGTTTTAGATATCTATTTTGAGTCTCTGTGTAACAAGAATTCACCTAGTAGCTCTTGCACCAAGTGTAAGTTTGTTGTTAAAATAAAACAAATACTTAAAACCTGATTATGACTTATACAGCCTTAGCTATATGCCTGCAGAGGGAGGCAGCCAGGGGCCATGGCACAGTCCTGTCCTGTCCCTCCTCCAGCGCTCAGACAGAGAGCAGACAGTGTCCTACAGGACAGGCAAGACTGGCCCAGCCCACATCCTGCTATGGGCTTGCTGAGAGGTTCCTACAGCCGCAGTAAAATCATGCACCCTTTTTCCCCAGGTAGCCAAGGGCTGGGCCACACAGGAGCTCCTGCCACCAGACCTGGCTTCCAGACCACAGTGTGGGAAACTGTGGTGGTGACTCAGGGTGCCGTGGGGTTGGTGACACAGCTGGGCTAGGAGAGGTGTCTCCCTTCTGTCAGTGAGACACAGGCTGGACAGCCTTGATGTGAGGTTGGGAGACCCCCAGACAGGGAGGCTGCCCCATAACAGAGGGGTGTGGCTGCTCTGTTCTTTGCTACTCCTGTCTTGGACAGACGTGTAGCCAAACAGGAACAAGACCAGACTATGGCATGCACCTGTCCCCTCCTTCCTCTATCACTCACCTGGAAGCGTTGCAACTTTCTTCAAGGACATTGACTTAGTTATAAGCAAACCCACACAGCCCTCATCTGTACCCCATCATGGTCCTACAGGCAGCTGGAAGCTCTCCACATCTGTGGACAAAGGGAGATCCACACCACCCCCATCTCTGTGTGAAATCTCAAAAGAAAGTTTGATATTCACGTTTTTTTGCTGGCAAAAGGACTGGAAGGAATATCCTATAAGGAGCAGCTGAGGAATTTGTATTTGTCTAGACTGGAGGAAAGGAAGCTGAAGGTTGACATCATTGCTTTCTACAGCTTCCTGTGGGTTTTATTCCTCTCTCTCTCTCTCTCCCATTTTCATTTCAATTAAAACTATTATTTTTATCATTATAATTTATTATTATTATTATATTTTACTTTTTTCAATTATTAAACTTTTCTTATCACATTTCACAGGTTTTACTTTATTTTTTCTCCTGGTGTCACCACACACAGGGAGTGAGTGAGTGACTTTTCAGTCTTTAGTCACCAGCTGGGGGTGGATAAAACATGACAGGATGGGATGTGGAGAGGGGTGTGCTGGTCTTTTCTCCATGGTATCCAGTGATAGGATGTGTGGGAATGGTTCAGAACTGTGCCAGGAGAGGTTTAGACTGGACATTAGGAAGCATTTCCAAGAGGGTGGTCAAACACTGGAATAGGCTTCCTAGAGAGATGGTTGATGCCCCAAGCCTGTCAGTGTTTAAGAGGCATTTGGACAATGCCCTTATCAATTTAAATTTTGGTTAGCCCTGAAGTGTTCAGGCAGCTGGACAATGATTTTTTTAGGATCCTTCCAAATGAAATATTCCATCCAATTAGCTCTTAAAACTGAGCTATATATATTATGTTCAGTTTTAGATCAGACAGGGTAAAAACCCCTCATGATAAATCAAGAAAATATATGAAAAAGATACTAGACCAGACAATCTGTAGGGGCAGATTCTGAAAAACATGACATCAAAATTAAACCAAGGGCTGCTTGTAGGCTATTCTTCAGCATTACATCTTGATTATGTAGCTGAACTCCAGCAGTCACTTAAAAATTCAGATTTAAGATTTTGGATGCGATTCCTGAAGAAATCACATGCTATCCAAACTTCATGTCGAGATAGCATTGTCTTTTGTTGCTGCCTGTTCCGAGCTTCCCCTCCCCCCTCCCAAAGACATGTGCTCTGAGCTCCTTTGTTCCAAGCGCGGGCAAAGCCAAATGTAACTCAGACTCTTCAGCAGTGTCTGATTGGCCGCTCACCCCGGGTCCGCCCCCAGTCCTCCCCTTTCCCCTTCTCCTAATAAAGATGGTCGAGGGGAGGCAAACACCCTCGCTCAGCTCAGTGACTTTCCTGTGAACATCTCTGGTTGTCTGTCTCATTTGAAAGCTTCTAACTGCAGGGAATTGAGCGAGCAGGGAGCTATATTTCTCCCTCTTTGCTTCTGCTGATGGTATTTGTTCTGCAGCTGATTCAGGTACCGATTTTAGAGCTACTAAAGAGCTAGATCGCCCTTGCTACCTCTCAAGGCTGCTCGAGGCTTTCTAAGGCATTGAAATACAAGCGCTAGCCGGTATAAAGCTGAAAAGATACCTTCCACAGTCTTTAATGCTCTTGGTTACTGAAACTGAGTTTGCACTTCTGTCCTTACACAAATTAAATAAAATGTGTTGGACAAGAAACCTGGATCATTCATGGGGGCAAGGAAGGCAGCATCATGAGAGGGAAGGACAGCCAAGAGGATGATGTAATGCCCACCACTTCAGCCTATGGATGCAACACCTACCCCTGGAAGAAAATAGGATGCCTCCAGCTGCCATGCTGCAGTAGGCATCCACACAGCTCATATGGGGTTGCTTTTTTGCAGGTTCAGCCCTGGAAACCTGATCTAGCAAATCAAGAAATAGTATTTTTGTTGATTCTAGTGGAGTTCACACAGGCTCTCATTTCCATTTGAAAATTTAATTTTGCAGTCTTTAGTCAACCAAGATATAAGTCTGTTGGAAAACCAATTTCAAGGAAACACATGAAGAGAGAAAGCTCTCCAGTAAAAAAACAAACCAGTCAGAAGTTTTTAGATATTATAAAACAGAAGAGGAACTGTTCACACACATACAGTATCCTAATTGTGTTTCTTTTAGCATGCGTCCCTCAAGATATAAAAACAATAACATAAAATTGATGAAGATGAAAATATTAAAAAATGACAGCTCCCTTCTGACCAGGTATGTATTGCTAGTTCCAAATCATTGCAAGGTGCAAGATAAATACTTTTCCTTTAATACCATGTCTGGGAAAAAAATAGGCAATGAGAAGAATAAAACCAGTCAGCTGCATGATTTTTTAATTTTTTGTTTTAAGTCAGCCAAAAGCTGAACATGAAAAGCTAAGCATTGCTTTCATTAACTTCAATGGGAATTTCATTTCTCATTTATCACTGGATTTTAACTGATGACAAAGTT
This sequence comes from Corvus cornix cornix, assembly GCF_000738735.6. Classification (NCBI taxonomy): domain Eukaryota; kingdom Metazoa; phylum Chordata; class Aves; order Passeriformes; family Corvidae; genus Corvus; species Corvus cornix. Next base: position 37,020,126 of record NC_046334.1, on the reverse strand, counting down.
GTTTCTACAAAACAAGAGAGGCAGTATGTAATTATCTAAGTGCGTAAGACACACACATAGAGGAATCAACAATGCAGTTTTCCAATTTCTTCTAAAGGCATTACAGTTTGACTGTTTTATACTATCTACAGGCCTTGTCCTTCAGAGGAAGAGAAAACTGTCTTCCATCAAATAAACCCAGGCTTTTCTGACAACAGTTTTTAAATACAGTAGTGATAAAGTTAGCGTAACTTACAGAAGTGTTTCAGATGAGGATCTATGCTTAAGGAAAACGGAACTTTCCAGTATTTTTCTCAACATGACTTTTCACACACAAACAATGAGGGTGCCACTTACTAATTAAACAATGGGCACTTATGTCAAAATCCTGCAAACTTCAGGGGTCCTAAACCCATATAAATAAATAATAAAAAGCCATTAAATAAAATTTAAAAGAAATTGGTCAAACTAGAACATGCTTTCATAAGAAGGTTTTCAATTACAGTTTTACTCATTTGTTGTATTGCAAAAAGATTATTTTGCAGTTATACAAGAATATATATTAGTATGAATACATGAATTATATAAACAGACTACAATCAATTTGAATCTCCCAGAAGTTTTCATTGCTACATATTGCTGGGAAGTAGATGTTCTGAGACTATTTACATTCAATTACAAAAAAAAAAGTCGGAAGTCTGTTTAAATATACTTGTTAATATTGAAGCTTCCATGTATATTCTTTCTCCTTCAAAAGACAAAATTCTGTCCTACTGTGTGTTGGAAGTTGTTTACCCACCAATGAACAACAATAGCAAAAAAAAATGGAGGCAGAAATTGGTAAATTTTATTTAGTTTCACCACACTAGTTACCTTGGATATATGCCCTGAGAGTCTGCGATGATTCCCTTGCAAATTGTTCATAAATGTGCCCTGGAAATCACCTGTAACCTTTCCCGTGTGTCATAATGACTCCTGAAAAGGCACTGGCAAATTTGAGAATACTCTTTTATTCTCCTCAACTTTTTATTCTCTATGTCTGGTGCCTGCAGTTAATGCCAAGAGTGGAACTCACAGAGATTGTGGGTTCTGTCAGAAAGGAGATAGATAACAGTAATCAGAGATTGTTAAATATACTAATATTTGTTAGTTAACATTTCTTTGTTCTGAATCATTGCAATGACATAAACAAATTGGAATAGGAATAGATTACGAAAATAAAGAAATTGGCCTAATATTGGAAAAAACATAATGAGAGGGAAACAAATATTGTTTCTGTCATCATAAGTTCATGGAAAAAATTATTCAGGTCTGTTATACATATGAATGGACTGCCAAGGAAGACAAATAAAGATAAATCTACAAAAGCAATCACTTTGTCAATTGTGACGAAATTTTATTTCTTTCACTTTCCATTGGGTACAGACAAGTACCCTAACAAGCAACACCAGGCCTAATTGTAACTGTGATGATTACCTTACATTCTATCCTCTAGCATATGCTATTTTCTTGCTTCATACCACACTTGTAACTTATCATGCTTTGTGTCATCTGGAAAGTGGTTGCAGGCACTCACTCTAATGAAATGATTTAATTTTTAAGCAGTGCTTCCATTATGTCAACCTATTGTAATATGAGATAACTAGCTTTGTGCAGGTCCACTTTCTACAGGGAGAAAACAAAAGGTTTATTACTGGGTGACAATTATATGATGACTTTAACAAAATGTTTCCAAGATGAACGTCAATAAAATTTTTTCTCTGGCCCAGATGAGAAATAAAAAGCATGGAGGTACAAGTCTGAGTAAATGCAGAATAACAGGAGAACTCTTATCTCTTACCCAAGTATGTAGGTTCCTTTGTGGCAGACTTCCAGAAAAAATGGAATCTGTGTATTCAAGCAAACTGTGAAATCGCAAGTTTCAGGAAGTTTTAGCTGTGGCATTGGCAAGCTCAAACTCTCATATGTGTTCTAACAATGCACAGGAAAATTTAATGTAGCCACAGGTAAGGCAGTTTCTCTCACATCCCCAGCCTGCATAAGTGCCTACTGGCTGTGCCTAATGAATGGGGAAATTGTGCATCTAAATAATGTATTTTCTTATGTCATTTTACTATGATTGACAAAATCAATTCAAAGTGCCCTACACTGTTAGCAAGTGTTTTTCTGATAGTTTATTTTGTAATATTCGGTATCTGATTACCTACTTTACAGACTATGACAATTTAAAGCTCCAGATGGGATAATATAAGATAATTTAAGCCTGAACAAATGTAACATGAACCAATTAGTTTTCTATGGCATCTGGAAAACAAAAAAGCACCTCAAATCAGGACATTAGGGGTTTCATTTTATTATGAAAATTTTAAATAACTCTAAATGAAAAATCACAGCTCTTTAAAGATTGTATCATTCATATCCAACACTTTTTCTACTTTACACTTTTCATTGAATCTGTTGACTTAGGCATACACCTTTTTCCTCTTACAAGAAACTAAACCCTCCAGACCAAAATTCTTGGAGAAATGCATTTGCCTCTCTAAATTTCTGCAATGTCTCACAGGAAAATAATAATTTACAAAATATTTTATTGGAAATTCTTTTTGAGTGATTATTGCAGTATTTTTGCATTTCAAAACATGATTCCTCCATACAAATTTCAGTCAGTGAAAGAAATCCGCTCTCCATCATTTTTAACTCCTCTGTCTACTTCACAACAGAAGTACCAGCAGCTAGCATTTCCAGGTTTTAAATCTATTCCCTCTTCACTTTTATTTTCAATTATTTTTAACAGAGCAGTATTTCACAAAACTTTTTGAGAGTGTTCAGGGGTTTCAGTGTGTTAAGCAGTAGCAGTGAGGTATTCTCAGTTCTTGTGATAAACAGAAGGAAAAAGAGATGGACCACAGCATTGTGATAGCCAAGTTTCCATGTGTATTTAACCACCAGTGCATGTTTCACACTTGCAGTGTAGTGGAGTCTCTGCCCATACCTGTAGCCTGTACTCCTTTCCCAGACTTGGAGAGACTGAACTTTGGTGTGTTTGGCTCATCTCTATTTATTCTTGAAACTGTCTCTTTACTTTCTTGACCTTGTTCTTCATTAGACTTCTTTTACTTCATTTCCCTTTGGATACTATGTAGAGGATTATCTCAAGATTTTCCCATGTGACCCTTAGTTGTTTTAAAATTATACTATAAATAACTTGCTAAAAGACAAAGATAGACAACAATTAGCCAAATATATTAAAAAGATGGTTGTGAGGAACTAGGAACTCACAAAATGTGATATATACAGTGAAGTTATTACCACAAATACTGAGAAAAAATTTGTCATATTTTGCTTCTTTCATCTAGCCACCTGACCTATGTATTTAAGAAGGAAATCCAAGCACTTCCCCTGGTCAAATTTCACAGGTCAAAAATAAAATCCTGAAAATATGTTCATTGCAAATGTAAATCCCCAAATACCTTGAACACTTATTTTAACCTTTTTTTAAAAAACATTAAAATAGAAGAAAGCTTGTCATTCCAGGTTCTGAAGTTTGTGGCTCTTATCCACATCCATATAGTTAATCATCTTTCAGTCAGTACTTCAGTCACAAGAACACTATATATAAATAAAGGACATATAGAAGAAGCAGAACAAAACTTAGAGGTGTTGTAAATAACAATTGACAAACAGAGACACTAACAGACACAGTAAAGATAAAAGGAATACTTTGATAGGGTTGAATTTGCTATGATTTCACACTACTGCAGAATAGGGGAAAGAGACATTTTTCACAGCACACATGAACTGCCTGAAGTGTATCAAATGATGTCACAGATGCTTTCTAGGCTTTGTCTAGAAGTGTGGACAAAAAATTTAAACTTTCCTTCTTCACTGCTGAGCTAACTCCATCCTGGCTCCTGAGCGTTCTGGAAAAGCTCCATTACCAGTATCATGCATTCTATGTATCCTGATCAAATGAGAGCAAAGAGCGTGGATTTCCAGTTTAAAATATGTAGCAAATAGGCACCTGACATGGCTCCATTCCTGCTCCAGGCAGGCTGCCACCATCAGCAACTTTCACCATTGTAAATAACATTGACATGCTTGTAAATTTTAAACATATCTATGCTCTCTGGATAGGTTTCACTAACTTGAAGGTCCCACATTCTGTTTTAAATCAGAGTGTTTAGGTTTGTGTTATGTTTATCTTGTAAAACAAGTAAATATTGTAAAAAACATGGTTTATAATATGGCCATGTTTTTAGGACTCCAGATCCCAGCTCCATCTGTGCAGTCACATGGAGGATGAACATTCAAAAGTTGAATTTTTATCTGAACAGCATTCTAATTTTCAATCTTCCAAAGCTGATATCTAATGGTTATTAGTACTTGCAAGTTTTATGCATGCAAGGTAGTAATCAATTTCAATATCCTGTTAACTATGAGTCTTCAAGTTATTGAACAAAAATAAAAGTTGGAATAAAGATTTTATTTTCCTTTAAACTAATTATTAAACAGTCTACTAAAATGAAGAAACAATATTTTCTAGCTTTAGTAAGTCTGTGTTAAATACCTTGTATACAGTTCTCCAGTGAATTCTAGCCCGCTTTCCACATTACTATTTCTTCAGTATTTGCAGAATAACTGCAGAAATGGAAAAATACATAAGATCTAACAGATATATATTGAATTTTTAACTGATTTCTGGGCACAAGAAAGAAAATGTGAGATCAGTGGATCTGAACAGCAACATTAGAAAAACTTTATATCTACATCATCTTATTTACAAGTATAGCTATATACCTGCTAACCTCTGAGGTGGCACAGATACAGACACTGGAAATTCTCCATTGCTAATATGAAACACCTATATCCAACTCCAGACAAAATTTGCAGTGAAAATTACTGAGAAGAGGTCCAATTTTGCTTCAGGTACTGTCATTGACTTCTACTGATGAAACTCTTACATAGAATGAATTATATAAAATGCATACAGCTAGAAAATATGAATTTGAAAATAGATTGCTAAAATAATTCTGGTTTACAGTGAGCAAGGCTAACAAGAATGTTATATTTTTATGTATTGAAAGTACATGCACCACTCTTGACAAGTCAAATACAAGCACGGTCTGTCACTTGCAAAATGTTGACAAAACATAATTATGTCCTCTTTACACCAAGATTTGTCTCTATCCACAGGAATGACAAGAAGGTGATCAGGAGTAGCCAGCATGGATTTACTAATGGTAAATAAATCATGCTTGAACAACCTTACTGCCTTCTACAGCGTAACAATTACCTGGGCTGTATGAGCAGAGATCGATATCATCTGTCTTGACTTCAACAAGGTTTTCAACACCGTCTCTCACAAAGTCCTCATAGCCAAACTCAGGGAGTGTGGACCGATGAGTGGGCAGTGAGGTGGGTTGAGAACTGGCTGAACAGCAGATCCCAGAGGGTTGCAATCAGTGGCACAGGATCTAGCTGGATGCCTGTCACTAGTGGTGGCCCCCCAGGGTCAACACTGGGCTCAGAATTGTTTAGTTTGTTCATGAATGACTTGATGAAGAGACATATGCCTCCTTAGCAAGTTCAGTGATGACACAAAGCTGGGAGGAGTGACCAATAGCCCAGAAGGCTCTGCAGCCCTTCAGAACCCTTGACAGGCTGGAAAGATGGGCAGAGAGGAATCATAGAATCATAGAATGTTTTAGATTGAAAGGGACCTTAAAGATCATCTAGTTCCAACCCCCCTGCACACATTTCCCTAGACCAGGTTGCCCAGAGCTCCATCCAATCTGGCTTTAAGCAGTTTCAGGGATGGATTACCCTGGACAACCTCTTCCAGTGCCTTATCAGGCTCCCAGTAAAGAATTTTTCTGTAATGTCTAATCAAAATCTACTCTCTCAGTTTGAAGCTTTTCTGTCTGAAGTTCAACAAAGGCAAATGCAGAGCCCTGCACCTGGGAAGGAATAACCCCATGTTTCCCCACAGGCTGGAGGATGAGCTGCTGAAAAGCAGCTCTGTGGAGAAGGAGCTGGTGGACAACAAGCTGTCCATGAGCCAGCAGTAGCCTTGTGGCAAACAAGGCCAGTGGTATCCTGGGGTGTATTAGGAAGAGCTTTGCCAGCAGGTCAAGGAATGTGATCTTGCCTCTCTACTCAACTCTGGTAAGGCCACATCTGGAGTGCTGTGTCTGGTTCTGTACTCCCCAGTATGAGAGACATGGAGCTTCTGGGGCAAGTCCTACTGAGGACAATAAAGGTGATTAAGGGACTGGACCATTTCTCATATGAGGAAATGCTGAGAGAGCTGGGCCTGTTCAGACTTGAAAAGAGACAACCCAAGAGGGAACTGCACCAGTGTCTATCAGTACCTAAGGGAGAGTGCCAGAGGATGGAGCCAGGCTCTGCTCAGTGGTGCCAAGCAGTAGGACAAGAGGCAATCAGCAGAAACTGATGCACAGGAAGTTCCACCTGAACATGAGGAAGAACTTCTCTATTGTGTAAGTGACTGGGCACTGAAACAGATGGTCCATAGAGGTTGTGGAGTCTCCCTCACTGGAGACGTTCAAGAACGGTCTGGACACAGCCCTGTGTCATGTGCTCAAAGATGACTGCTTGAGCAGGGAGGCTGGATCAGGTGACCCACTGTGGTCCCTTCCAACCTTACCCATTCTGTCATTCTTTGATTACAAGACCAAAGAAACAGGGAATGATGGCAACTCACTACAACTCTCTGCATTGCCTTCTCAAGGAGACAGTTACTGGTGACCTGACCATCAGGAGTGTCATGAGAAAGGTGAACATGACATCATTCTTATAGAGATATATATTAATAAGTTTCTCACTAACAATTTACACTTGTATTGCTAATGAGTTCTGTTTTGTGTTAATTAGATAATCTGGACAGTGAATATTAACACTTGGATTTACCACAACAAATTTTTGCTGTGTTTTAATTAACTTGTAAGGTTCTTAATTAGACTAACAACATTATTTGACTTTCTGTGCAAGATGCAATCTTACAATAATCTGTTAAATACAAAGAAAAAAAATGGTACTTAAAAAAATTATCAGTAAACATTTTCTTTAAAAAAAAATCCTCACATAAGTTAACACAGCAGAGTAAACTTCTGTTTTGTTTTCTAGAGGGGTGGGTATGATACATAAAAGGGAAATGCTGTTTCGTCCATAGTTGCTTTCATTGAGAATCGAAGTTTAACTTATGACTATTACTTAGTCAAAATATATATTTCAAATCAGTTGGTTGCACCTCGTGATCATGACAGTCTTAGAACTTCTTATAAACTGTGATTTTATGTAGCTGAGAAGGAAAGACATTTTCTTTATATCATACATAGAAGGCAAGGCAGAACCAGTGATTAAACTTAGAACTGCCTGTTTTCTGGTCCATTGCCCTAATCACAAGATCATTTTCTATGTTCAATTTTGGATAATAAAGAAATTATATAATATGGATTTTTCAAGCTTCATTTCCAATGCCTTATCTGCAACCAGGGTGCAATTTTATTTTGTCTCTTAGGCAACATTCCTTATCTCAATTTGTTTTGAAGTAAGTGGGACTTTTGTATGCCGTGAGTATGTGTTTTTTTTAAACTGGTATATATTATTCAGAATCTCATCAACAATGACGAGAGATATTAATTTGTTCACATTGTACTTCCTTTTTCTTTGGTTTGGAAATTAGTCACAATCAAAATATTTCCAACCTGCTTTTTGAAGTTGATTTTGAATGACGAACAATAGCATTAGGTCCAAACCCAAACCGGATTAACATTTTTGACAATGAATTGATTAGATAAAATACTTGTAGAAAGTGGATCACCAATTTTGCTTGGAGTACATTCAAGTATTCACGTGTGCATAATCATTAAGTTGTATGGATATAATGTCCTCCTAGATCTTTACTTTTAAAAATCAGCTGTGTGTAATAGTTAAATCAATGTGTAGTAATACAAATACATACTGCCAAAACCATCCAATGAAGTACTGCCTGTAGTTAAGACATAATGGAAAGCTGCAAGTACTAAGAGAATTGGTCCTTTCCCAAGTACCACAGACATTTCATGCAGTCAGCAGTGATCCCTCTCAGACATCAGGAGAAGAAATCCAATCATTGTCAGCAAGTGTCACAGCTGAAATCATTCTGAGTGATTATGTCAGATTTTGAAATTCCCTTTCATGTCACAAATTAGAAAAGAATCATGTTCTATGAATAGAATATGAAAAATATACCCCACTCTACATCAGAATTGCTTTCATAATCTTACCTCTCTTATCAGCTCTAGAGGTCTAACATGATGTATCAGTCAAAATCTTCAGATTATGTGAGACATAATTCAAGTAATATTTGAAAACAAAACCCAAAAGCACATCAATACGCAAGTCTGTAGGCACCATTGGTTTGTGAAAGTTTGAAGATTTCCTTTCTAAAAAGCCATTCTCTGTAGAATATACTAATTACTCTAAAACTACATAACTGCAAAATTGTTACTATATAAAAAAATAAAATGCCTATACCAGTAACAAATGTCTTAAATTACCGATAAAAGTATATATTTATAAATACATTGATATCGTCCTTTTGAACTTCTTTCAGTTGTCATGGCTCAGATTATAGTGAACAACCTTTTTGTCTAGTTTTAATAACGTTTATATATTCAGTAGTAAGAAACATTATGTCATGTCCAAAACAAATTTTTTTTTTTTTTGCATGTTCTCTTTTTTTAAATACTCTGCCACTGATCTCAAGAGAATTGCTTTCTCTAATGTTAAGGCTGTATGTACAAAAGAAATCATATAAGTAAGAAAAATTGCAATGTCTGACAGATTATTTTTAGCTCATCCATTTCCATTAATCCCAATTGTTTTGTGGAAAACGTGCACAAATTTATCACCATAAACTGTTTCAGCAAAACTATAATGCATCTTTTCCCTAGTTAAAAGTTATCTATTGAGAGCTAAAGAGAAATAACAGATTATCTCAGTTCATCTTTGGAAATGTAACAAGGAAATAAATATGAATTCTTGGTTTATCACTGACAAAAGACAATTTGAATAACTCTGCAAGCACTCAAGAATCAATCTAATGAGTTTTGAGCAATGAATGCTTTGAAGTCCCAGGCAAGTTATTGTCTTGGCTATGAGGTGTCATTTATGCTTATAAAGTAATCCATCTTGCTCCAGGATTATTTTGCCTCTGCTTCTCATAAAATGATTCATATCAATATTTATCTTTAGGCTTCAGTTGTTTTGTTTATGGCTTAAGGTATAACAATAAAGCTCTTCGTATTGACTAATCATCAGTTATTTATACAAAGTTTCAATTAAACTTTTTTAATGATAAATTACAATTCATGGTTAGCTTAGAAACACATTGATTCAGTAGTGGTGTGATCAATATCAATTATACAAAGATAATTAAAACTGTTTTTCAATCATAAAATTGGAGAGTTTTTCCAGTTTTTAAATATGATCCTGTTGCATAGCTAATGGTAATAGCAAGCAACCTTATTTTTCTAAATTAGCTTCCGACTGGAAAAGCTACATTTCAGGCAAAAATATTTTGAGGGCGGAACTATGTAGTTAAATAAAATATTTCCCAGTTAGGTTAATTTTGCATCACATTGTTACTAGACTGTCTCTGAATAGTTTACAGGTGTTTTGAAAAGCATGTCCTAAATTAAGTTTCTTAGTTTCTGTCAAAAGTCTGCTAGAACAAGAAAATTTTTTGTTACTTTCAGGACAAGTAAGAAAAGCAAACATTATACTGGCAGTTTTGAAATTCAAATTGCTCTTTGAAATTTTAAATTGTTTTATTAGTCACTCAGGAAAGACTAAATTTGTTTGGCTCAGTTTTCCCAGACAAATAAGAAAAACTTTTGTATGATGTTGCAATTTTATGTATGTTCATGTCTTCACATCTAAACTTGATTCATAAAACCTTTCCCAAAGAGCTGGCAAAAGCACATTCATTTAGAACTGCTGTCTTACAACCATCCTCATTTTATGCCAAGATGAAACTTGTACTGTTAAAAGATGTATTTTGGAAAGAATTTTCTTAGCTCACTTGAGATATGTGGTAATACAAAGATACAAATCTTCTCTCTGTAAAAAGAAGAGAGGGAAATGAATCTGTGTTCCTGAAATTTCACACAGTTATGCATCTTTTTATCTATGATGGACTAGGTGACAATACTGTTCTGTAGTCCTTGACTGGGAAACTATTTTCTTGAGTAGAAACTACAGGATCAGACTTGAGCGTATAAGATTTTACTTAATTTAAAGTTTACCCTCATTTAACTTCATGTTCAGATGACTACTTAGAACATCCGAACCTCATCTTTTCCTCTTTTTTGGAGTTCTGAGTGCAGAAGAACCTCCAGATAAGAAGTTCTTATATGTCATAGGTTAGCAAGCATAGTCCCGGAAGGGATGTCCTTGCTAAGGGGTGCTTACAGTTTCCTCTGGGAACTGATAGAACCTATCAGCTGGCCAGTTTGAATATGGACAATTCTTTAAGCCACTTAAAGTTGTGACCGCCTCTGTGATCCACATTTAAGAATAGACAAACTCCCCCTCCAAGCTCTCTCTCGTTTCCGGCGCTGGGACAGGTGGCTGCGGGCCCCGTGTGGGGGCCAGCGGGGCCAGCCCAGGCCCTGCTTGGGCCAGGCCGGGCCAGGCCACGGCCATCCTGGAGCCGATGGACCTATTCCAGCCATGGAACCCCTCCCACTGCCTTGCCGTGGGCAGCCGGAGCGGCTCAGCTCTCCCCCCTCTCCACTGCGATAAGAAAAATTCAACATTCCAGCTGCAAAGCTGCAAGGCCGAGGTGAGAGTAACCCTTTTATTGCTGTGAAGAGCTGAAAACCTGAGGGAAGAGAGAGAGGAGATGCTTAAAGCTGAAATTCTGTTGTGAAGCTATGATATATCAGAGTATCCTGTTGTCATTTAATGAAGATATGGGGGGTGGAGTGTTCAGCTCGTGAGCAAAAGCACCTGCGCTGAGATAGGCAGATGCTGACGCAGCTGTAATTTCATGAGAAGTTTGGACAGGGAGAGATGAACCAGATGAGGACTTTTGCTCCAAACGGGAAAGGAGAAACCTCAGTCCCTAGAGATGCTCCCAGAGATAGTCCTAACGATGAAGATGAGGAAGACCCTTTGCTCCCAGGGAAGGAGAAGGGCCTCTGTTTTTGTTTCTGAACGGCTCAACCTTAAAATTGTGCCCCAAAAAACTTCAAGAGTGGACCCTCGAAAGCAGTTGCAGGAAAAGCTGCAAGTCGGGGGAAGGGACTCACACGCAGGCAGAGAGACTCCTCTTCCTAAATGGACTGAACGATATTTGGAAGTGGGCGGCTGTCTTGTTGTGATACTGTTTTCATAGCATGAGCAAGAAGAGACTTCTCTTCCTAAATGGACTGAACAAGGTTATTATGGAAGTGGTAAACAGACTGAACATCTTAAGGGTTGTCTTTTCACATTGTCAGTGGGAGAAGGGAGGAAGGTGGGGGGAGGAGGAGAGTTCTGAAGGTGGTATAATTTTTTTCCCTCTTTTAGGTCTGTTAATAAACTTCTTTATAGTCTTTCAAGTTTGGTGCCTGCTTTGCATTTCTCCTAATTCTTATCTCACAGCAGATAAACAGTAATGAGTATTTTAGACCAAACCACTACACTAAATTGGTGTTTCTACCCGGTTACAAACCGAACCCGCGACACATGTGCTGTCCAAAAATGCTACAGAACCAGTGCTGAATTCATTTGATCAAGTCAGATGGTAGTGAAGAACCAAGAAGGTGCCCGTGGAGACGCAGCACTGTGTTAGATCAGGAAACATCTTCAAACTTGGTGAGTGCATTTCTTAACATGGGTCAATATGAAATCATGTTTTCATATCCTTTTTTGCTTTGTAAAAGTAATTAATCTCTGCCTAGTGTTATTATTCACTTTATTATTAGTAAAGTAAATGGGCCTGTCTTTTTTTTGGTCTTTTTCTGACATCCCCTTCAATTAATTTTTTCCCAAGTTAGCAGAGTAATCTGGAACACAGCATATCAGAAGCCACAAGATGAATTTACAGAATAAGATGTATCTTTTCATTCTCTTGTTCAGCACATTACATTGAGAAAATATGCTCATTAAATTATCAGTTATGGCACTATCTTTCTCTTAAGTGATGACAATAAATTTAGTACCTAAATGCCCACAAAATTTGAAGGATTTCAATAGAAAAACCCCAGCAAATTCCACTACCTGTTTTAGAGACATTGTCTAGGGCCAAAGAGTATAAAATTGAAATTTTTATAACTTTAACATAATGTACAAATAGGTTTCTATGGGGAGTACTAGATTTTCAGTGGCAACATAGCAAACATCGCCAACCTGCCTTCCAATCCCAGCTCATTTGTACGCTCAAGCAGTCGGCTACTTGATCAAACGTCTCTAAATGCAACTGATCTCCACATAAAAATTCAGCCCTGAACAGTTTAAATATGTCAAGTCCAGCTCTATCCCTGCTGTGCTGCTAGAAGAGACCTGTAATAAGCCATATACATTAGATGCAACAATCTTATAGATTCTGAGGATTCCCTTATAGTGGCAAGAAAGGAAAACGTGAATTATCTCTAACCTCTGCATTCTGACAGCCCACTTTGAAAGAGAATGTAAAAAATAAAACCTGCAAATACCTATCTTGTGGATTTATATTTTTCTCTAAGAAAAGAAGAGATTTTGATTCAATATTTTATCAGAGTTAGACTGGCAGTAACAGCTTCTATTAGTAGAAACATGATAAAACTGGACTTCTTATAAATTGTAAATCTGTAGATTAACATTCCTCCTTGTAACAGTTAAAAATTCAGTTCTACCTGGCCTACAGTTTCATGATAGGACCTTGCCACCACTTTCCAATTTTTTTTTCTCACTCATGCCCTTAGCTGATAAATTCAAAACACAACTAATGTGTCTTAAAATTAGTTATTCCTGTGTGGTAAACATCTAAATGAAGGACAAGCTTTTTCATTAGAGATACTGAACAGCCCTTTCGCTTTATGCTTTATGACCAGTGAGTATATTCTAGGTATATTTCCCAACAGTATATTTCTCTTCCCATATACATGTAAAATATTCTTCAAAAATCCACATTTATTTGTCCCTCTTAAAAAAAGAAAAAAACAACTTTATAAAAAGCTGAGAGAAAAGAAGCTCATTTTTAGCCAAAACTCTCTGATAAGCAAGCAGCCCAGTTCTTAATTCTTCCTTCCCTTAACTAGAGCAACTCTTTCTCACCATCTCCAAAAAGATTAAATTTGTCTATTGAGTTTTTAATAAGTGGTAGCACAAAAGTAAAGCTCATGTCACCGAAACAAGCACTGGCTTTATTTTTTCTATCACATCTCTTCAACAAGAACAGATAATGGTCTTAGTGTACTGCTGAGGGTAAAAGGTCTTTTGAAATATGAGATTATTTCAAAGAACAACAAAAACAAATAAAAAGTTAGAAATGCAAAAATCCTGCTGGACCTCTTTGGTGGCAATTGCTTTATAATTATCCATTTTATGTTAACTGCTGCACTTTTTCTATTAAAGGTCCATTTTACTTTCTACCTTCTTTTGTTAAAATAATTTCAATATACTTAATTTATGTTATATTTTTTAATTTACTAAGTTTTGTCATTTTTCTTAGTGGAAATACAGAGCAAAAAAATTCAACTGCTTGCAGAAGGACTTTTCCATTTTTCTAACATTGAGTTTGCTGAAAACATTGGGAATGAAATCTCCCTAATAAAAAATAATAGTTTTTAGTTATGCCACCAAACACATTGATACAAGCCTATGAAATATCAGAGTAGTCTTGAAGTCCTGCCAAGAATTACTGAGATCAGTGAAAAGAGTAAAAGCTGCTTCTCTGTGGTAGGCTTTAATTTCTTCTCCTCTGTCTTTACTCTTCTCATTTCATTATAGTTTACATGAATTCTTAATTTTTTGTGTCAACAGTACACTTAAAATTTTAATACTTCATAAATTAAATAATTACATAAAGAAAAAGTGAAAATATTATCACCGTAATAGGAGTTGGGTTTTCAGAATAATAACTGTGAAACTTTCCACTTTCCTGACATATGCCATATTTTCTTTAATCAATCACAAAACAATAGATAGACCTTCCTATAAAGCAGAAAAAATGCTTCATTTTGTCAGGGGCTGGAAATGGTATTGCTTCTAATGAGGATGAGCATGGATGAGTGAATAGTATCAGAGATTCATAGCTACTGCTGTCATCGACACTCATGAAACACAAGTCATGTTTCAGCTGTCAAGTCCTACGATTCCGAAACTTTCTTCCACAATTTGAGGTACTTTTACAGGAAGCATAATTAATCAAAAAATCCCTAGCTCCAAGTCATTCTTTAATGACATATTGGAATAGTCATGCAATTTCCCTAAGAGACACAGATAAATGCTGCAAACATACTGACTGTGAAAAAATGTTATCTGTCAGTTTACACACACAGGTGTTAGACCTCATTTATATTCTTCTTCCATTTAACACAGATAAAGCACATCTGGCAGTTAATATTTTGTTAGAGAAAGTCTTGCTGAGCCTCATCACAACCAACTGCGTCAAATTTTCTCTCCCTGCACAAAGCATGAAGTAACATTGTGCATCAAAACTTGTTTCAATGAAACATCACATGTTTTTCAGCTTGTGAGAGTTCATCCTTTTTCAACTGCTGCTGTGTTTGAAATACAAATGGTTTAAACAGCATGGTAGACAGGTGTTTGAAAGCAATTGTCAGCACTGGAAGGAAGTATCTTTTCTTTTTCAAACTAAAAACTAAAATGTTTAGTTTTTCCTCATATGTAACCATGGAAACCACTTCAAATGGACAAATACCTTCTAGAGACATACATAACCCCATTTCTGTGGATCATGGGAGCAATGCCATCCCTGCCCTATTCCAGCTGGTCTTCCAATTCATCCAGAAAGTAAAACCAGAAATTCTCTGAAACAAGTGTTTTGAGTCAAGAAAAATCCTTCAGCATTAACGACAGCAGAAACTACAGCTCCAAGGGCAAACAAAATCCTCTTCCATATCAAGTTCATCCCATGTTTATAGAGCTCCCAGGACAATGTTATCATGCTGATCTTTTATTTAAGATGTTAAGAGTGTTTCTATTATTTACTGGCAGCTCTTTTAACCTCCATCTCCCCACTGCTGTTTCCCCTCTTTCCTTCCTCTGTTCTTTCCCTGGATTACTACTGCCCACAAATATATAAAAATCTATATGCACAGAACATATAAACAACAAATTAAAGAAAGCTAAATATTTGATTTCTATAGCTTTTTGCAAATTCAGTCTGACTACAACTTTTCTGACCTTATTTAACATTTGTATTTTATCTGTTCAGCAAATCCAGGCAGTTTTTAACAAGCAAAAGGAATCAGAACAGAAACAAAATACTTTTATCATTATAAAAGTTCTGGCCACATGTATAGCTAAAGTGGGAATCAATTATATGCTTGACACTTCATATGCTATGGCATTCCTTATGATGCTGTCAGAGCATAGAAGAAAAGAGGGATACTCCTCTTTGTCACAAAGCAGGCTGACAAACAGTGAAAATAATTCAAAGTTTTGATGAAAATTCAGAACAAACCCCCATTACCTGGTTTCAAATTCTATTTCAAACTTGGAATTCACTCCAGCTTTTCCTAAAGGTTAAAATCAGAAATCCTCCTTTTTCCTTTGTACTGTTCTGGATTTTTTTTCCGTTTACAATTATCTTTGCTTCCTGTTCTCTTGATAGTGATATCTTTTCTAAGCCTCCCACAGGTCTTTTCTGATTTTATGCCTCCATGTTATAAATTTATTTTTTCTCTGAGATTGAGGAATGCATTATGGCAGATCGAGTCAGTCAATATGTTTTGGAACACAATGAGAAATTATTTATGCCAAATGAAAAAGTTTAAAGTGCATTGTCCCAGAAGATTAAAAATGCAAATATATTTCTAAAAGAAATTTCTGAGTAATCTGCAGTAAGGTTTTTCATTAGCTTTTCTTCCTTTCAAAGAGAGAGGCAAAAAATAACCATTTTTTTTTACTATTTCAAAATTTCTGTCTACCAACTATTTTTATGAGATTCCAAAAGTCTTCACATTACACAAATTTTATACACAGTCATTGTGGCTTAATCCCTGTAGGCAGCTCAGCACTGCACAGCTGCTTTCTCAATCCCCTGCAGTGGCATGGGGGAAAGAACGGGAAGAGTAAAAGTGAGAAAAATTGTGGGTTGTGTTATGTAGTATAGTAGGAAAAGTAAAAGCTTTTGTTTTGCACTCAAGCAAAGCAAGAAATTCATTCACTTATTCCCATCAGTGGGGAATCAGGGCCACATCACATATCCTTTGGAAAGAAAAATATTTTTATGGTATATATTGGGATTGAACCAAATCAAAAAGGACAAGAAAAAAACGTACAGCATTGTGGCTACTTGTATAAGAAAGGAGGAAAGAAAAGAGTATAATTTCATGTTTTAGTCTGTACAATTTCACTTGGAATATAAGGCACTAGTCATTTTGTTTGCAATAAAGAGCAGAAGGGAACACTGTTAATGTCAAAGTTGCTTAGATACATAGCCCTACTTAAATCAATATGAATTAAGCTTCTAAAAACATTTGTAATCTGGGCCTATGGTCCTTGTGCTTCAAAATATCAGGAGAGATTTAGTATGCATGGGTTTTTTCCCTGAAGGTTGAGCAAGAGTTGTGATCAGCCAGCATTAGAAATGACTCAATATGAATGGATAAATAAGTTTCACAGATTTGAGTTTCTATTGCAGACTGAGGCATTTGGACAGAAGGACAACCCTTCTGTACTGATCAGTGATCCTCACCTATTCCAATGGCAACAGGCTTACTGTGGGGTTTATTGTTTTATAACATAGCCATCTGTGCTGGTGTCATGTTGTGGATGGGTCTGAAAACATAGATAGGAATTATGGTGACACTAATTTTTATATGCAGTACTGCCTGGCTAGTAGAATTTGGCCATACTCTCACTCTTTCACAGCTTCAACTGCTCTAAAATTCAAGGAATACCCATCACACTAACATAAAGTGACTTTATGATCCTGTCATGGACAATGAATTCTATCAAAGGTAAGAAAGGCAAGATCAGACAATTGAAAAAACAAAGGTTTTCTTAATTGTTGTCTGTTTGCAGATGGGGGTTGTTTTTTGCTTGTTTGTTTGTTTCTTTTCCTTGTTATTTTGCCACCTATTTATTTAGTAATCCATTCAGGATTGGGAGGGACAATGACGACAATAAAATATGCTGATTTTGACATCTTTTGCTAATAGAAAGTGCAGTTCTGGAATCACTTTGCAGAATTCCACATAGTTTAACTATTTCTTTGGTTAGTCTGTGCTCTCTAACATTGAGGACAAGGTTTCAACAGCTCATCATTAACCAATCATTCCAAATTCCAGAAACACCACTGGAAAAGAAACTAAATAGCTCTTACTTTGTCACTGTATGTATTTGCATTCAATTTATTTCACCTGTGATGGCATTTTAAGAGAAAGAGGGTACCTCATATTGATTCCCATATGGAATAAGTGTGCTTTGTGATAATTCCAATTTGATACACAAAGAAAGATAGAAAAAAGAGAAAGAAAATGAACACTGTAAAGAACAGAGTAGAATTCTTATAGCAGAAAATAAAACTGTAAGAAGTTAAGAGAGTCAGAGCTTGAAAGAACATTTCTGGAGGGCAGAGGAAACTGAAAGGATAATCTATATAAGGAATAGATTTTTCAACAGAACTTTTAAAAAGAAAAATTTAAAGTTAGACATAAATACTAGAGAAGCCGAGGATGGAAATAAAAAGTAGTAGCAAAAAGAAAGTCATGGTCTGAGTAGCACTCTAGATTCACCAGACAGTTCACAACAGCAGGAATGTCTAACAATTTTCTGAACTGTAAAAACTGAACTTTCCCTGGAGTGCTTTTTTTTTTTTTTTTTTTTTTTTCTGGCACATTCACTGTATTCTTGGGCTGTACTTTGCTATCCAAAAATTTGAATCAGGAGGAGAGCTTGGAAAAGCACAGGTGTGGTAGGTTTCTTAACTATTCCCAATGACTTTGAAATTATAGAGCCACAGTTGTGCTGAAGGCAAAGAGATGAAGCTTTCTTTGCTTCTGCAAAGCCATCTGCCATACCCATGTCTGCAGAACCATTCCAGGTGGTGCACAACCTGGTTAACCCAGCCTCCGTCCAGCTGGATACCCAAATGAGATGTTTATGCTAGGAGGGATTTTCAAGATTCTTTACAGAGAGCAATTCAGCTGGCATGTTCTGCCTCACTGCTATTGGAGCAGAGACTGAGGGCACCATAGCAGAACCTCTGTTTTCCCAACCAGGGCTGCTCAGCTGTATTCATTGGTACTTTAACATGGATTGAGCTGTGGTCTGCAAGATGAACCTACATTTTATAGCTAAGAAGTATTAAAAGTACTGCTCTTATCTTCACCCAAGAGTTAGGAAAGCTGTAGCAAGACTATATGACTAGTTTGAAAGTATCTCAAGCGCTCAACAGTCAAATAAAAAAAGTCCCCAAGACAATCTGTGATGGACATTCAAAGAATCAGATTGCTGGTTGGACGATCAATGTGGGACAGAAGAAGCTAAAAGGGAAGTCTTCCATGAAAGTGTAGCTAAAACATGGCATGTGACTCTTCATCTTAAAACTGAGCCTCTATGATCAATATTGTCTTCAGTGAAAAATATAGCCTGCTAATATGGTATGATCTGGGGTAGCTCTATGATGGAGTATTCTATGCCAGGTGGTCTAATACTATTATCATAAAACAAGAATAAGTTATGGAGTGTTCTGACTTTTTTGTTATTTTATTATAGTGGCACCAAAATTGAGCTATTCCTAGAATAACAAATGCAGAATGCCAAGCAATATGTAAAATCAACAAAATACAAGAAAAAGGAAAGTAAACCAAAAGCCTGAAAAAATTTGAAAGCAGAGAGAGACAAAAAAATTTTATTATTCTCCAAGCAATTAGTCTCAGCTTTGATGTTGCTGAATAATATTTAGATCAGTATTTTGTCTTTCATTGTATACCATGACAGTGCACGAAAGTAACATTCATTTTGAGTTTTGGTGTGTAGAAACAGAGCAAGAGAGAATGAAATGGTTTTGTACAGTAGTAGGCCCTTAAAAATTATTATGTCAATAAGGATAATTCATCAACAGATGAACTGTTCTCAAAAAAGTCACCAAAATGTTTTAAGACTTCTGAATTTAAATCTTCGTAAATTTTAGACTAATTTTGACTGGCACAACTATTTATGCCTAGTGTTAACGACTTTTTGGGAAATAAGCAGCTGGGTTGTAACCCAACTCTATATCCTTTGCCTCCTGTCAAACAAGGTAAACTTTCAGGAGGCTTGAAACTCCTGGCTTCCGTCTTAGATCACGGACTACTGACAATACCCTTATGCATAGAATGGAACCAGCCTGGGTCTGATTTCAGATTTCCAGAGTTTGTTACCAAGTTAATAGATTGAGTACAAAATTTATAACTATTGTTGTTCTCTTTCAAGTGATTTATAAGACTACTGGAGACAGAATCTGGTGCCAGTGTCAGATTAATCTCCTTTCTGATATCGAAAGGTAATATTGATTGGTAAGACTAACTGTAAATCCACCCAAATAAAATCTTCAGGAAACACATCACGTACAATAAACTTTTAGGCCTTTCAAGGCCACATCTTCAGATGAATGTTTGCCTACAAGGACATCAGATTTTACTATCAGTTTTTACTCAAACTGTATTAAGTATTTCCGATTCCTTCCCATCATCCTTTTTATTTTTTGAGACTTCACACATAAAACCTCTAAAGATTAGCATGCAGCAGGTAATAGTAATTGCAAACAACCACTATCATTTTTCATTGTATTACTTTTTGCAAATGTGATTGTTAACTTCTAAACACAAATTTCCAAATAAATTATGGCAAACAATCTGGAACCCCAACATGCACTGCTTCCCTTTATGGAAGTAAAACACTTTCTTGAGCAAACTGTATTACTTTCACCATTACTAAATGCCAAAAAGTCTAAAGAATTATGCGAGCAAAGCTATAGCCAAATAATTCTTTCAGTCAGATACTGGACTTAAGCTTTCAGAGTTAATTTCTGAAAATTTTTATTTTTACTAAAATAGTGCCATTCTGAATCATATCACAAGACAAATGATGCTTTTCGTGAATTCTAAAACACAGTGGACATAACTCTCAAGCACTGCCAGCTGTCCCAAACAGACTGCAATTTAACACGCTTAGGTAGGTAGAAATTAAGTATCTAAATTAGTCAGTACCAGTATAGATTTTCCCAATTTCAGAGACTAAAAATAACAAAAAAATCTATTTTGTTACCGTGTAGAAAGTTCCCATATAAATACAAAATTCCCATATAATACACAAATAAGAGTTAAAGATGTTATCAAACAACTAATAGAAATCTGAATAGAAACATATTTAAAAAAAAAATACCTCAAATAGATGGGCACAACTGCCACAATTTTGCCACTAAATAAAAACACTTTTCACACATCTTCAATATCTGCTTCTTTTTGTATCCTTTCATGCCTTTTCTTTTTGGTTTTTTTTTTTTGGTTCTCCTTTATATGTGCATGCTAACATTCAGGTTCAGGCAATACATAACATTTTCCCCATATCCTGAAAAATTTTAAAGCAATCATTGTAACCAGCATAGTAGGATACTAGCTGTAGTTTTCAGAATCTGAAGTCACAACCTGACTGAAGTGAAACCTCTACATATTCAAGATCTGCTAAAGCAATAACATTTCAAGAAAGCATTTATTAATTTCCTTAATGGCATTTTTCACCAACTATTATTTTTCCTCCTTGAATTGCTGCTGCCACCTTTCCCATTACATACCTATTTAGGTACCCAGATATTCATTTCTGTTTTGATTATTCTGCCACTGTAGACTATTCTATAACCTTGTGTTACAGGGCCATAGATCTCATGGGCATGGCAGAGACATGGTAGAACAGCTCAGCACCATAGAGTGCTGCCATAGGCAGAGCATCAGGGATGGAGAGAGGTGATCCTTCCCCACTGCTCAGCCCTGGCAAGATGCATTAGCCATTCTATGTCCAGTTCTGCTCTCCCCAGAGCAACAAAGACATACCAGAAGAGCAGGAAGTTGATAAATGTCCTAAATGAGGGGTGATAAGGGGAAAGAGACAGACCCTTCTCAGGGATTCCTAGACACAGGACAAGAGGCAATGGGCAGAGACTGGAATTCCAGAAACACTGTTTAAACATTAGAAAAAAAATAGTTCTGTGAGGGTGATAAAACTCTGGTGCTGGTTGCCCATGGAGGTTGTAGAGTCTCCCTCTTTGGAGATATCCAAAAGTCGTCTGAGCAGAGATCAAACAAATTGCTTCTCATACCCTTGCTTTGGGCATGGAGATTGCACAAGTTTCCAGACATTGCTTCTTACCTCAACTATTTTGAGATTCTATGGTATTTATTTCAGAGAGATAACCACAGAACAAATTTTGATTACTACTATGGTAAACAGTCTGACACCTTGGCAAGTTTCAGATGTGTCCATTTCCATCATCTGGACTCAATTTGGGCGGGTGTTAAACAGGAAGATATGTCAGTGCTCTTTAAACAATGTATGCAAGCAGCCCATTCCTAAACATTGTGTCAATAACTGGTTATAGAACTAAAGAACAAGCAGTTACTGTGTTTTATAACAACACAAAATGACTATTGTTCAGGAAAGGGCATGGCACCCAAATGGTAGTTGCCTCCTTCTCAGTCAGCTTTCATGAAAAGGGTTTTTTTCTCCATTATTAAGTAAAAATACTTTTAAATTTAGATTAACATGCTTTTAAGGGCAACAGTTTCTGACTTTTTTTATCCTTGCTCCAGACTCTGAAGTGAATGAAGCTCTCATGTTTACGAACAAAACGAAAATAGCTTGAGGAATCTTTAGATTCAGGGACAGAAGAATCTTTAGATTCAGGTGCAACTGTGTCTCAATATTAGCAAACATATCTAAAATACTTTTCTGCATCTTCTGATATTTCTCTCCTCTTTCCTGTTACATTTTCCTTTCTACCAGACTCATACAACATTTTTTTTTAATAACATCTTACTATAGGCCACAACACAATAACTATAGTCTGCAATCTAGTTTTGCGTGTGATAGAAATAAATCATAGAATTACTTAGGTTGGAAAACACCTTTAAGATCATCGAGTCGAATTGTAAAGCTAATGCTGCCAAGTCCACCACTAAACTGTGTCCCTAAGCACCACATCTAAACAGCTTTACAATATCTCCAGGGATGGTGACTGTCTCGGTTTCAAACTGTACAGGTCACCCTTTCACCACTAATCATCTTCAAGTCAGATTATCTGTAACAATTAGATGGTCTTTTGGAGATAGTTAGAAGAGAAATTTCAGATGAAGATCCTAAAACTAGTGTCCACAACAGGTAAAGTCAGTCACTTTTCAGAAGTGTTATTCTCTTTTGCCTAGAAAAGCAATCTGAAACTAGTTTCCACATTCACCAATTTATTTTCTAGCCAGCGTCATTCAGATAAGGTGAATCTTGTCTGTACGCTCAAATCCAGGGTTTTTTTAAAGAAACAAATGTATTTAAAACTCAATATTAAAATTAAATATTACTCATTATTCCAAATATTAAACTTTAGGTACAGTCACATTTGAGCATTTGCAGAAATATTAAAAGGTATATTTCAGAACATTTTATGGTCTGCAAGTGTTAAACTATAACTGACAATCTACAGCAGTCTGGAAAATAATTTTTGACCAAAATTTAGTGAATGCATATGCATGGGAACAAGTACCAGCTGAATGAGCTTAATAAGTACCTTCTCAAATTAATGACAATGTGGAGCTTAAGCATGATGGTTGATGCCCTTAAAATGGGGAAGAGAAAAAAAACAAGCCCTCCCCCTTAAAAAGAAAAAAACCCAATCAATCAAAAACCCCTCTTGGAAAGCTGCTTTTATTTCCATTAGATACAATCAGGTCTACTCGCAGAAAACCAGCAACTTCGAAAAGACAAGACAGTTAAAAAGGCTAGATTCTATGAAAATCAGAATAAAAGACTGCAAAGTAGAGGAACAGGAATAGCATTCAAAGTGGAAAAATATATTCAAAGTGGAAAAATTTAAGCTGTAAAAATATCTTCAATTTATTCTTTCAAAGGACTAAAGTAAAACTTGCCAGATCAGCCAAGTGAAATACTCAAGGAAGGTTCAGCAGTGAGTTATGGAGAGTAATTCAGATACCAAAGGAAATCAGAAGATTTTATTCCTTTTATGCCACCAAACCTTAAACGTGGGTATTAATTAAAAAGCATTTCATACACTCACTTTGGTGTAAGTCTGGTTTAGAAGCCTCATAATGGAGGATGACTTGTATAATTTTGCAGAAGAGCTATATCAGAATCAAAAAAGTCTGTGAACTTTCAAGGCATTGACACCAAATACTGCAGTACTGAAATTTTATTCTATATCTTATATTTAATATATATGTAATGAGTGTATGTACTTGGGAACTGCTGAAATTTGAAGCATCTTTAATGAAAACTAATTGTCAATACCTTAATCGAGAACGCTAAAGATATGTAAACATACAAGCGTTACATTTTTTACTAGAGGATGGGTTTGCTTAAAAATTCTAGGTACCCAAACGTTCCTTTAACCCTAGAAAACATCAGTTATGAAACAACCTACACTGTCTCAGAAAAAGGAGGGGATGTTTCTCAGGGCTTATCCAGTTCAGGTTACTTGGACAGAGTATGTGCATGGGGCCTGCTGCAGTAAGGCACTGTAAGGACTTAAAGAATGCAGTTGTCTGTCCCAAAACCCCACAAACACTGTCCGCATAAGATAAACCACCACAATGGAACCTGAGATAAACACAACACAGCAGGAAGGAGCTAATTTCCAGGCCTAACAGAGGCGAACGGTTGGTTAGCAACCAGACAAAAATTCCCACTGTGGACACTGCGGGTAAGGAAGCAAGTGCTTACACACATACCATCTCAAGTTGTGAGAACAGCATCTCTAACGCCGTGGATACCTGGGATTTGGACTGTATAAAATTGGTGCCTCCAGAAGAATGACTCAAGACCCCAACACCAAAGACCAGGGTGAAGAAGGGCCAGCAGGACACCACAGGAATCCACATGGTGGTGATTTCTTTGTACTTAACCTCTCCGTCTCTCCCTCTCTCTTTCTCGTCCCTCCTCACCTTCCCCTCCCCATCCCATTTCTTTCTCTACATCACATTTACTGTTAAATAAAATCCATAGTATCGACTTTGGCATACGGTCTTGTTTGCACCTTAATTCAGGCAGAGGCATCTCATAATTGGATCATAATAGACACAGAACTGAACTCTAGTAGATTTGTGGGACGTATGAATTCACCTTTGAAGATATGTAAAAAAACATTTAAGGGTAAAATCTGGGGGTTTTTGTTTAAATCTACCTCTTCTATCCTTTCTTTTTCTACAATTTTCCAGAAATTGTTATTCCAGTCATACACTCAGTTGCTTTTCAAGCTGCAAAAGTTTAAACTACTAAAAGACACATAAGCACCAGGGAAGAATCCTCTCTTTGGAATTACACTGTTAGTTTGTACTTGTAATTCAGTTGCTCTTTTAAAAAAATACTTTAGCAATCAACATTTTTAATATTCTACAGTGTTTGGTATTGAAACATTTGCATGTAAGCAGAGAGAAAAGGAAAATAGTTATTATACCAATTATTGGAGCTTAACTCTTCAATATACGAACTTCTATTCCATAAACAGGTTGGCTTTCATTGTTTGCTAGTGTTTTCCTTTAAAATACCAGTCTCACAAATGCTGCAATATGGATCTTCCTGTTTAATATAGAACTCTTGAATGTGTTTTAACCCCATGGATTAACTATGGGTTAACAGCAGCAGAGAGGACTTAATATAGGCCTAACTTATGTGATAGGATGTTCATAGTACTTTGACTCAGGATGAGCCAGTTCTACATATCTTATGCTTGCATTTTATGAATTGTTGGTTGAGTACCAAATATAGTACCATTCTTATGAATGGGAATTCATAAGAGGCATTGTGGGGTGAATTTTACCTTTAAAGTTGGTTCACTTACCTTCTAGAGTCTAAAGCAAAAGGTTTTCAATCAAGGGAGACACATGATGCATATTTTCAGACATTCTTTTTAAGAAATCCGATAGACGTGTCAGTAACATATGCTCAAAATACACCACTTGTCACTCTTTTTCCTCTTTGGTTTATTCTAGATCAAGTAATTTGTGAGACAGAATATGTCTCCTATCTGCCTCTTAATGAAGATCAGCCTATTTTCTAAAGAACATGGAAGTACTGTGCATTGGTGCACAGATAAAAGATGATAAAAGATAAAAGATAAAAGAGCACGTTGCCATAATTTAAATGTCTGCAATGCTTCCAGACATGAATGTTTCTTCATGTTGCCATGGAATTTCAGGGTATTCTTAAAATTTAAAAATTAATTGTTAATACTAATAAAGATGGATGGATGGAGAGATAGATAGATAGATAGATAGATAGATAGATAGATGTAATTAATTTTGAGCTTTTCAATGTGCTTCAGTTACTTTTCAGAGGAATAAAATATTACTTTTTAAATTTATCTTGGCAAGCTAAATAAATAAGAAAAATTGTCTAAATATTTGTCAGCCATACAGAGGCATATTCATTTATTCTAGTCTTTGTGCAGCTGGAACAGTTAAATAGATTACATATATCACCATGACAAAGGTCAGATATAGTAACCTGAAAAATAACATCAGCTTGCATTAATCAATCAGAATAGGGATGTCCCCACATGTTTGTAAACTCTTTTGAAAAATTCAGTTTGTAGAACTGGTAGTTCTGAGTTAAATTTACAATAAAGCATAAGAACAAAGCAAATGAAAACCCTAACCACCCACAAACAGAACAAGAAAACTCATCGATGAAGTTTTCAAATGTCTTGGCAAACATTAGGGAAAAAGAAAGGCCACTGCATAATACCAAAGTGTATTCACTTGCACCCTTCTGTGAATATTTTCCATTAACAAAGTAGGCATCTACTTTTGAAATTTTTGCAGAAAGTAAAATACTTTTTCTCAAATAGGTAAACATTTCTTCTGAAATTTATTCAGTGAAATATAATAATTCTAAACTATGTCAATGTTGAAACAAGAGGTTCTAGTATGATTTATTACTAAACTGTTGTGTAAAAGCAAGAGTTTAATTTTCATTTTTTTATTTTTCATGGCATAGTAGATCAATGTTTCTTCTATGAGCTGTTAGATTTTGTGGACAGGATTGTAACACGATAAACAAATTATACTGCCTAGAGAATAAAGAAATCTGCATTTTTTTTCACTAGAATAAAACAGCATTTGAAGGCTCTTCTGTGACAAGTAAAGAGATTGTTGAAGTAAGACCATATAACAGTACACTTTCTCATGCATAATCTTAACAACTAACAAAAAATATTGCCAGGTTCAGAAGTTTAACCTTGTCCATTAAAACTTTTCCTACATTTTCTTTTGCATACCTTAATCTTAGAACCAATCCAGCCTAAGGATCCATTCTGGAACACTGTAAGAAGCTGTTTGATGTTCAGCTTCAAGTACTCTGCCTGCAATGAATTGGCACAGTAAGTCTAAGCCTTGATAGCTAAACATAGAAAAGTAATGCTTATGAAATATTTAAGGCCATCACACAATTGTGAGACTATGCTGTCACATCTCCAAAGCACACAACATTCAGACTGAAAAATAGCACTGCTGTCTTCAATTCTAATCTTATTGTATTGGGGCCAAACACATTTTTCTTATTTCTTCAACGGGTGAAATTAGTCATCCATCTTTGCCAGTTCCTACATCTAGCAATGTTTAGCCTAATTCTGTACATATAAGAGCCTACTAGACATTTATCACCCTTATCCATCCCCACCACACATTCTTTTGCATCCTCTACGCAGGACTAGCACACCAACAATGCAAGTCCCCCAGGCACCCTTTTCTTCAACCAGTGGTCAAATATCCTCTGTTTTTCCTGACTTCACAATCCAGCCTCATCCCAGAGGCCCAGTATATCTTTTTCCAGAGTTTGTGACTGGCCTTGCAGGCACTTGGAGCCCATGACTCTACTCCAGCCCTGTGACTCATTGCTCTGGGACTTGCTGCTGGTTGTTAACACAAGGCTGTCCATCAGGAGAACATGAGTGCTCCTGCCAGGGCACTCATTGGAACACCCTGTCATGCAGGAGCACAGAGTAGTTTCATATCCCTGTCTGTCCCATGCTGTGCAAAACCACAGTGATGCTGGCAGAGGAATTTCATGGTGTACATGGTTCAGAAGCGCTGCTAAAGAGTTTGAATATCATTAGCAGTTTCAAGAAAAGTAATCAGTGATTCGAAGAGAAGCAAACATACTTAATGGCCCTACACTGTTTCCCACTGCAATCAATGTCAATGTTTCCAGAACAAAGAGGTCTATTAAAACCATTGAAAAATATCTTTCCTTGTGAGCCAACCCTGCTTTTCTTTGGGAACAGCTGGATTGTTTGGGGGTTTTGTGTTTTCCTGGTTTTATTTGTATTTTTTTTTAATTAAAGATATTTATTTGAAGAAATAAGAAAGGGAAACTCTTTTAAAAATAATTAGTTTAAAAAAATCTTCCACAAAAAATTCATGAAAATAATTATGCAGATCTTGTAAGATTTTAATACTGGCTGTAACAGAAAAGAAACAAAATCTTGTGTATACAAGGTGTCACACTAACATCTTCTATGATGACATTGTCTTCTTCTGGCCCATCCATTTCTTTATCATGACAGACATGATATAAAACTTCAGAAACTATAAACCTGTTTTCCTCCCTTGAAAAAAAAAAACAAAACACAAAACCAAAACAAAAACAAAGTAAAACCACACAAAACCCCCCACAAACTACCTCACCCTCAATACCAAAACAAAACTGAGAAAAAAAAAGCTGTTATAAATTAGACTTGAAGTCCAGTTAGCTCAGGATTTTGCCTCTGCCTGCAAAAAGTGGATGCATAGGATGAAAAATGGGATAATACTTTGACTACTCTCTCATCCTTCATTTATTTCTAAACTCAGCTTGATTTGTAGCTGTCTAGCATGCTCAGGGAATGCATTCTCCAGCAGTTACCCAGCCTCCTCTTGAAGTTAATGCAAAGTTCCCATCCACAACAAACTGACAAGGAATTTCACAAATGTGATATCTTGCAAGAGAAATGGCTGCATTGCTTCCTTCGAACATGCCTCTTGTTACCTTAACTTGATTTCTCAAGACCTCTTTTTGCACAGAAGAGAATATTAGTTTTCCCCTACCTTTACTCTCTAGCTTTGTGTTTCTTTTCATTTTTAGTTTATTTCCTGCTCATCTATTTCTGAAAGTTGTTATTTGCACAAAGGTTGTTCCAAGGCCTTTTGTTCATCCTTGTACTTCTCTGAACTGCTTTTCATTCCAACACTTCCATTTTGAGATGAGGGGTGGAAACTGAATAGAAGTGACTAAATTTTTCTCTTCCTTTTTTTTTCTTCTAAAAACTTTTGCTTTTGATTTGTTCCCCCATAACTACTGAGTTTATGTTTGTTTGTAAATGAAAGTATATCAGCATCCAGAAAGCTTTAGCTTAAGTGGTAATGCTCTGCTGTGCACTCATGGACAGACGGTTTCCCAATATTTTTTGTTGTTTGTTTTTAAATCACTGCTGCTTAAATACACAGACCCTACAGTTACTAAGCTTTTTCATCTCTTCATGTTCTTCTCTCATCTTTACTGCTCATGTTATTTTCTTGCCTTTTCTTAGAGTGAGCTGAAAGAACATCAGCCAAGTACCACCTGGCAATAAAATGAACACAAACTATTTCCTCTGTTCTTACCAAAGTACTATAGAGATACAAATTAAAGTTTTCACCTTTTATAATCCTCCAAAACATAAGTATCTACTGATTTTCAATACAGTTGACAAAAATACTGATGGCATTTTGGATGAACTGGCCAGGGATTTTTGCAAGTGGTACAGCAAGAAACTGAATATACATTACCCACTTGTAAAAGTAACTTTGATGGCAGCCAGAAGCAGGAATAAAAGCATGAAATCCCATGGCTAAGGAGAGTTATTTCTATTTTAACGCACAAAAAGAAGTTATTTATTTGACAATTTTGTATGCTCCCATGGGCTGCAAAGTCCTTCAAGTGCCTCCATGACTGTGGGATAGATGTGAATGCACATTGGCAAATATGCTGAACAAGGAATACATTTCAAGTGAGGCTATACACCATTCAGTGTGCTGAAGAGAGCTTCATGTGTGAGCGAGTCAGAATGAGTGGCCAAAACCCCATTCCTTCAACAGAACTGAGCCAAGACCAGTAGAGTAATTCAAATTCTGTTTCTTAGACATCTTGTTGCAAAGAGACGTCTATCTTTGGATGTTGTTTTTGTACATTTTATGCAAAACACATCCCAGTTCTGTCAGTGTTCAGCTGGCTACTAGATGACCTCAAGCCTTCCAAACTTCATAAATACATGCTTTCATGCAAATACAGGCTATAACTGTCAGTAAAACACAGTCATGTAAGGAAAAAAAAAGCGAAAGTGTTCAGGACTGGTTTCTATTCCTGCCTAGGAGTCAAAAAAATGAGAAACTGTGGCTAAAACCACTACAGTGTCAAAAAGTGCATGAAAACCATGACACTCTACTTGCAGAAGAAAACCCTGAAATGTAATTGGAGGTGTCTACTGGTTTCATTTGGAAAAGATAACATTTTCTTCATAGAACTTTGTATGGTGCTATGTTTTGTATTTGTGACCAAAACAGCACTGATAACACAGGAGTGCTTTAGAAAAGGTTCTATTTATGGCAAAATTTATAACAAAAAAGCAAGCCAAGTGATATTGGTTTTAGTCATGTCACTTGTATGTGAGTTGCTGTACTGATTTTGGCAGTCATAAACTTAGTTTTCATTGCAGTAACTTGTAGGGGTCTATGTTTTGGACTTGTGACCAAAACAGAGTTGATAATGCAAGGATCTTTCAGCTATCACAGAGCAGTGCTGAAAGAGAATTGATGAATTGTCTGTTTCTCTTTCCACTCTGCCAGGGAGGAGGCTGGGGGTGCACAAGAAATTGGGAGGGGATGTGGCCAAAACAGCTGACCCTGACTGATCAAAGGAATATCCCACACCATATAACATTTTTGTTCAGCAATAAAAGCTGGGGGAGGGAGGAAGAGGGATATTCAGGGTTAAGCTGTATGTATTCTCAAGCAACAACTACTTTTGATGGAACCTGGCTGTTCTGGGCTGTTCATGATTTAACACCAGCATGTCCATGGGAAGCAGTGAATTAATTGGATGTGCAGCTTTTGCTTTCCATATTGGACTGTCTTTATCTCAAGGCATGAGTTTTCTAGCTTTTACTTTTCTGATTCTCTTCCCTATCCCAATGCAGGGGAGTCATCAAGAAGCTGTGTGGGCCATAGCTGCCTCCTGAGGTTAAACCATGACGGAAGTCTCATAATCTTTTATTGGCTTATATTATCTCATATTTTAAAGTCATAAAAATATATAAATTAGCTAAAGTACTCAATTTCTAAGAATCCATGTAAAATTATGAATACTTCATAATATGAATAATGAAGTAGGTAATTAAACAAATTAAAATTAATACATGTTGGAAGTATAGAAGCTCAAACTAAAAGATTGTTTTCAAATCCAGTTTCAGGAGGATAGAAAACTTTCCAAAATACTTGGATCCTTTAATTTAATGATATTTCATCAAAATTTCAAAATTCCTATAACTTCATTAAAAAACAATAAAAATACATACTCGAAGTGTTTTTAGAGTAATTTAAGTTATCACACTCATCATACTAAGGATTTCTGAGAAAGCATTCAAGTCCATCTACTCACTAGACTCCCTCATGAACTCACAGTCAACCTGTGTACAGATAGCATTTCGATCAGCAAGATAATCTTCAATACCTCCTGAGCTATGCTGGCGCTTTCTTCTATAACTACTCTTGTCCAGCCAAATTCTATTATTAAACAGAGAATTTAGTTGAAATAAATTAGGACAAACTCACTGTCAGCAATCCTCCTGAGCCTAAAATTATTTCCAGAGGAACAGAGTACTCTTTCAAACTTTTATATACATATATATATGCATATATATATATATGTGTGTGTATATATAGCATTCTCATAACACTGAAGGACTACATTCAGGATATCATTTTAAATATAATCAATAGATTATTTTTCTATTTTTTCCCCAAATATTTTGCCAATGTGCATTTTATTGCAGTATTAAAGCAACACCATATTAAATGTGACAAGCCATTATAGAGACTAAACACAATTTCAGAGTTCCCTTAGTGACTCAAACATTTCTGCATTTTTAAGAATCATTATGCTGTAAAAAGGAAGCACCATCTCTCTAAATTGTTAGATCTGAACAAGACTCCAGACTACTGTGCAGACGGTACACACCAGCAGAAGCAAATTAAGGCTGACATTGTTTGTTAAGCTTAGGAAAACACAGCAAACTCCAATTGTTACCTTTGGACAGCACAGAAAACTCCAACTGGCATTATGCTTTTCCTCTAACAATCTTTGTTGAAAAGATATTCAGGGCAAGAATGAGAGGGAAGAAGAGAGAATGTTGTACTGACCAGGACTAAATTTAGGTTCCCATGTCTCAGTTAATTCCTCTTGTTTTTAATCATTTCTTCTGCCTTGAGAAAAGCAGAGACTGTCCCTTCCCACTGAGGTCAAGAGTAGTTTTACATAAATTGCACTTGGCCCCCAGAGATCATTACTCAATTAAGGTACAAAATAAAAGTGCTGTGATGGTGTTCATTAATCAAAGGCATGAGAGTAGGTCAGTGTTTAAACTAACACAGTGATAACAATGGATTTTGTATTCGTGTCAGTACAGCATATTTAAACCTCAGGGAAGGACTGTCATGGTCTACTTGTCCAACTGGGAGTGCTGGCCTCCTCAAGCTATGTTTTGAATAACTGTCACAGGAGAGCAAAAGCTTCTTCTTCAGAGCCTCAGGCTCCCAGACGGTTTAGTCTATCATGATGGTAAAAACTCTGAGGAGGTATTTTTTTATGTGAAACATATTTTTAAAGTTATGCCTACATGTTTTTGCATAAATATAGGTCAATATTTTTCTTTGTGTCAGCAAAATGCATTGCTGAATCACATATTGCAAACGAAACTTCAACTATCTGAAGGGAAAACAAAAATCACAAAAATACGACCTACATAAAGGTAATAATGTTTCATGTTTGACATTAAAAAAATGGATGCTTCATGCCTGGAAATGTAAAGACCAGGTTAGATGCAGCTTTGAGCAGCCTGGTCTAGTGCAAGACGTCCCCGGCCATTGCAGGTGGATTAGAACTACATGGTTTTTAAGGTCCCTTTCAACCCAAACAGTTCTATGATCCTATAATTATATATATTAAGTTCCTATATATATTAAGATCCTATAATTATTATATATTAAGTTACTAAACAAAATTTAGATATGATTTACTAATTTTCAAATAGTCTTTTTATATCAAGCCATCTCTATAACATTTCTCTTCAGTAACAGAAATAAATGTTGAAAATATTCCACTATCTAATAAGATTGGGGTTGAATACTCATTTCAAGGCCAGCATTATGATCCATAGGGTAAATTAAAATATATATGTATTTCATGATAAAAAATGAAATTAATTACCCCATACACAAAGGCCCAAGATTGGATTCTTTCTAGAAATACCGTAAGACTTTAGACAATGAAACCCAGAAGCAAGATCTGAACCTGCTGCTTTGCCCCTAGTGTTCTGGTTTGCAACCAATGACTTCTTTTAATGCTTGATGCTAACGTCTCATCCTTCTGGCCTTCCTGTTCTTTAGACAACAATCAGGCAGACATAGAAGGACAACTGGAAAGGTTTGGCTTAAACACTCAGTATTCATGCTAGGGCAGAACACAATTTTGGTGGCTTTTGAAAACTGAGAATTGAAACAAATGACAAGAACTTAGAGCATACTACTTCACAGTAAATCAATCCTTTTCTGCTTCTCATAAAGCATTTGCATCCCTTTCCTCTTGACAATCATTACCATACCTTTCGGTGAAAACAATAATATTTTGAGCAAAACATTCAACATTTAAATGAATAAAATTAACAAGTGTTCTGGCTTCTCTAGACAACGACTGAGATCTCATCATAAGCATAATCTTTGACCACAGGATGAAACGTAGGTGGTCAAATGTTACTGGAAACAGCCAAGGCAAGTTAGGAAGTGCTGTACCAGCCCAAGAAGTTGCAACCTGTAGGACTTTGCTACATAACCAGGTAAAGCATGAAAGCATACCAGGTATAAGTCACATGGGTCAGAAGGTAGCATAAACACATGAAGAAATATAACTAAAAAGTAAACAAACTCTGGGTTAAAAAAGACATGAAGTAATGAAGTACTAACAAAAAAATCTGTCAAAGAGTAATGGACCACACAAAATCATTTGCTTTTTGCAAATCTGAATTGATTCTGTTCTTAATCAATAAATCACTGAGCTAGAGGGCTAGAGGGATATTTGGAAAAAACAAAGTGGCAAATTCTGGGACAGAAAATAGCTCAATAGCTAGGAAAAGTCAGAAATGAGAGATTAAAAGAGTTAAGGCAGAAAAAGCAGCAAACGAGGCACTCTTTAATATCTACAGATCTTTAATTGTAGAAAGAGATTTCGAACTTACTGCTTACATCTGAAATGTAGCAAAAGCTAGAAAAGTCAGTAAATTTTTAAACTCCATACATACACGATTCAGATAATTAATGTAATAGAAATAAAGCAAACTGGAGTTTTAGAGTAAGACACGAAGCTTCTGTTAGTCCAAACCAAGACTCTGTAGGCTATTTAACTCTTATTTGATTAGCTCCTTCACTGGATGATCTGAAAGTACAAAACATGAAAGATTGAAGGTGGAATGGACAGCTCTTTCAGAGCACTTCCAGCACTTACAGATCATTCCGGAAACAAACTGGAACACTTGATGCTATGAAACTGATACATCAGGAGGCTGTGCTGCCATTCAGTGGGACCTTGACAGGCTGGAGAGTTGGGCAGTCTGTTGCATTGGTATGGTACCAAGGTACAGAGTTTCCCTTCCTGATGGGCAGAATACATCATTGTATTCAATACCTCACTGTTGTCATTATGTAACTTCAAACTCGCTTATGTCTAACTGGCTTAGAAGCTCTATAAAGCACATTAAAGCTTGTTTTCCAGCTGTAGAATAATGTGCTTTTTCAACTCTTTGTACTTGCACATACCCCTTAGAGTGCTATGAGTCAGATTTTCATCAAGAGCAAAATTTACTCTCCTCCACTTTGAGTGTGGACTCACAGTGGTATATCTTGTTGTTAAGATTGGCACTGTGAGCACGAGACCATGATTGGCCTCCCAATGGTACTTTCAAAATCAAGAACTTCCATCCCCTGTTTCCTTTCTTCCCTGACCTCCCAAAAAAGTTATACTTATTTGGAAAGAGTTATGTCCCCCACTACAATCACTATTTTCTATGTCAACATCTATCAACACCTATAATTATTGCTTTCCTTGCCTGATAACATTGAAACCATACACTTTAGCATCCTCTTAATTCACAGCATGTTCATGTCTCAGAAACTAATCATAAATTTTGTTTTATTATTTGAAAGTAGTATGAATTTAAGAGATATAAATGGTCTGGTTCAAGAGAACAGTCTTTTTTTTTTGTAATTAAAAAGCAGTGAGATGTGTAGTCTAGAGACTAATATCCACTTACAGGAGTCAGACACCAATAAAAAGAATCTCATCATTTATTACAGGTTTCCACCTATTGTTACTAAAAATGCATTCTTTCATTATGAAGTCTGGAACTGTAAATAAAGGCAGAAGTAAAAACACTTTAGGAACTGATAAAATAAAGTCCTTATTGACAAAAGGAGAGCAATGGGGTTACATGAAATTTAATAAGCTTTAATAGACTTCTTAATAGGTTTCACAAGACTGCAATATTCACTGAAACTCAAGAAAAATGAATTTAATTATTTTTATATAGATACAAAAAATACAATTCTATATTATATACAATATATATAAAGAAGAAAGAAGACAAAGAAGAGCAAAAAAAATTATTAGGAATCCATTTTTACCAACATTCGCTAAGAGAAAATACACAAAGAAAAATGAATACAGAAGAACGTGACAAAAGAAGTACAATCATATCTTGTGGAACTATTTATGAGTGTGTCAAGCCCTTAGTTCGGACAACTAAGCCTACAAAATAGCAAAAAATTTCCATCAAATCCCAAGACAAAACCAACGGCAGACAAAATCTGTTACTCTACAAACATCCTCTCTGGAAGAACAAAAGAAGGTTCAATTGTCAAAGCATGAAAATATAGATTAATCAAATGCATCACTTCAGACAAGGTCAGGAAATCCTAAAGCTTTATTTTTCCCTCTGTTCATAATTTTTCTTCCATAGCAGTGACTCAGTATCTTATCTAACCATCCTGTAAGCATCTAAAAAAAAAAAAACCAACAAATAAACAAATCCCCCCCCCCAAAAAAAAACCCAAACCACCCCAACAAGAAAGTAGATCTTTCTTAGAATTCTTCTTAGAATTTTATATTACTATTACCAGAATCAGTCAAACTAATAAATCTATAACTGAAGAATAGAAGTTGTTTTTCTCTGGAATCACTAATACTTAAATCCATTCAAATTCAATTTACAATACTCTTCAAGGTTTTGCTCAGTGTTTATTATGGTACTGAAATAGTCTTATAAATGTACTATCCACATGCATAGCTGTTCTTTAGACTGCATATCACATTTAAACAAAGTATATGTCTAAACAGAGAAAACATTTTTCAATTAGTAGATAGACTGAGAAATTAATTAATAGAATGGCAAGGATGAGTGGAACTTTTTCCAGGACTCTATTCTGGAAAAAAAAATTTTTATTCTTTTTCTCCTAAAACTGCCTTCAGTGTCCCAAAAAGTCTCTCATCTATCTCATAATTGTGAGGACATGATGGAAGGGAACAAAAAATAATAAGCTCAGAAAGCTCATTTATTGTAAGAAACTTTTAGCTATATTTGTTAGGCATAAAAGTAGTGCAGCATGGATTATTTCATTGCTCAGGTGATAGGATGCTAATTACCTGAGATTCAGTCTCTAATAAGACATTCATGCTGTTTTGCATGGGTGGGAAAATATGTACAATAGGCACAGCAAAAATTCCTGACTATGAACATTATTGGAAATTAGCTTAGTGCAGAAGTGTTCTGCAAAATCATCATTGATCCTGAAAATTAGTGTTCAGTGGAGGATGTAAAATATTAACAAAACCAAGCTTTCAAGCTTTTTTCCAATAATGTTGAAGAAATGGATGTATCTCGACTATATGTATACACAAATTTTCTAAACAGAGGCATACAGATCATTTGCAGCTGAGTTAAATTATCTGAATTTGCATAATCTCAATGAATGTTGCTTTTATAATCTAATGACTAAGTCATAGATCGTTTCATTTCAGTGTAATTATGTCAATAATTTAAGACCTAGAAGGACAATGGAGATTACAAGAAAATGTGAGGACATCTCTCTGGTGTAGACTTATTCCTATAACAATTCTCTATGACATTTACCATTAGGAGATCATGAAATGATCTCAATTCTGCATATTTTCCCCAAGTTCAAGATGTAGACATGATTTATTTTATTTTAGTCACTACTTCATAATCTTCTAACAAGGAAAGAAGACAAAAACAACATCTCCATCTAGAATAATATTTGGAAGCATGAAGCATAAATCAAAGTGGGGAAAGAAGACAGCACAGCAACAATGTTGGAGTGAGACTTAAGCAGTCGGGTGGTACTGGTCTGGGTTATACACCAAAAAAGACTCAAGGAAGGTCTTGTCCTCACACACATAGGCCTGGGAACTTAGATGTCCTGTTGTGTCACCCGATTTAGAAAGTTCATGTTAGTTATGTGTACTAGTTTGAAAACAAACCAGTGGGAGGCATCAAGTCAGAATAACAATTTAATAGGGAAATTAAGAAAAAAGGGGGAAAAAAGGCAGAAAACACTGGTTTAAACTGACAGAGTCAGGATACAACCTGAACACCCTGTTAGTCAGGGTGGTGGTAGCAGTCCAATAAAATGGTGGCTGCAGTCCTCCAGAACTGATGGATGTGGTTCTGTTGAAGCAGTGATCCTGTAGAAAGGGTCTGCTCTTCCTCAGAAGGTCCAGTGGTGGCTATGTAGCTCCTGTCCTCTGGAAATCCAGTGGAAAGGGTGCCTGTAGTGTTTGGAATCTCAGATTATATCCAGGATGGAATGCTTGGTTCCTCCCTCTGGGTGGAGCATCTCACAATGGGGTAATGAGTCATGAGACCAAGTGTTGATTAGGCTCATTAACAGAAGATAGTCCGGAGGGAGTTATCTCTGAGTCATGCGGCAGGACAATGATGGGCCATTAACAGCAAGATAGTCTGGGGGGAGGAGGCAAGGAAACACTGCCCCACCTGGTTTCAACAGCTCATGAGGATGGTAATAGAATACACTGCAACCCAGGACATTATGTTTCAGGTGGTACCGTAATCAGTGCAAAACAGACAAACTAAGGATGAGTGTGCAGTCATTCACTTGCCAAGAACAACTTTGCGATTGCACAGAACCCACACAACCCCAAGGGCAAAACACCATGACTTTACCTGCAAAGAATAGTTTGTTCTTAATTTTTCTCATATATGTTCCCAAATAATGCTCTCAGAGAAATTTAAATGTAATTTAAAATGCTATAACAAACAATAAATGCTAACATTAAGTTGCTTAAATCAGGAGTAACGACTGAAGACCTCATGGTAAATAGCCATGGTTTTTACTACAGTGAATGGTACAGAGGCCGTATGGTCCCTTTGGACATATTTGCAGCCAAAAACAGGTTGGTGCCCAAAAAGGAAAATGTAACATGAAAGGTCATATTGAATAAAAACACATTTGTGTCATAGAGTGTCAAAATCATAGCCCAGACCCAGAAAATGTCAAGTCAAATCAAGTCACAAGATGTCTCCAGTGCAAGGTCCTGTGTCTGATTGTACTTAATAGCGGACATTTCAGGAGATTTTCAAGTAGCTGTGTATGAAGACTTGGTTAATACATGCTCTACAAGGGACATACAACTGTCTTGTCACCCTTACCTGCTTTTTATGTCCTATATCAACATCAGCCTTCCAAGCTTATGGTAAAATCAACAACAAATAATTGTATAACAAAGTTTTTGTATCGTGACAAGGAACCTCCGTAAGTCTTTCCAAACTCCTGAACTGCTTTCAACTGTGCTCTTCTGTGCTGGAAGACACCTATTTTACTTGAATCCCCTTAACTGAGCAGAAAATCCTGTTAAGTGTCTGCTGTAACTGAACTTTATGCACTCCATCCATCTCATCCAAATTTAATTATTTATAAATGGAGCGCCCACTGTAAGTTAGGCAAAGAGTGGAAAAATACGGAAATTCCTCAGTCCAATTTTTCACAGCCTAATGCTCTTTATGGGAAGTTAGCCTTATGAAGGTGCTTGTCCTTTCCACAATTATTGACTAAAATTCAAGCTTTGATAAAATGTTTAACATTTTTTGATGGTTACTGTTAGTGAAAATTAAATCTTGTGCACACTACTTATAGCAACTCTTAACACCCATATTTTTTCAGGGTGAAGAAGGGATATTTTCAAGATAACCTAGACATTTGGAGCAAAAACAGACTTGTGGAAAGAATTCTAAGAAAACAAGTGTAATTAAGTATAGCAATTCAATTTTCCTAACAAATCCCCCAAAATAAGGATTTTTGTTCAGCAGAAATAAATCTAAGTAAGCATGCAAAGAGAAATCTCTTAAACTAATTTATTTGCCTATTTAGGCTTGGTGCTTATCACTAGAATGTGATGGCTTATTAAGAACTGTCATTTTTTACTGAACTTGATTCCAGTGTGAAATACTGGACACAAATAATTTGCAGTAGTCTTATTTGAAAAGGTGGTTATAGGAAACTGGCCTTGAGACAGGCACTGCTGGACAGTCTATGCTTCTTGTCAAAGTCACACTGAACTCACTGCCTCAAAGCAGAATTTTTCCCTATGGTTTTGTGATGAGTTACCAACATGTTACCACACAAGGGCATAAAACTGTAGAACTGCAGTGGTGACTACAGTTCCGGTGACAACACCTATGGGTTTCAGGGATATCTCTCTATTTCTTTTATAACAATTGTCTGTCTGTTCCACTTACACCTGTCTCTTACACCTGAAATGAAGAGATACTTCTAAATAAGTAATGGCTGTTGTGACTGGAGATTGTAAATTTCTGGCATGGCGCATAAAAAATAGTTGGAAAAGTGGAGACAATCCTAGAAACATATTTAAAGTTTACAGTGCAGCTTGTCTTAGTGTTCTGTTTCCCTTTAAAAGATGTAGCCTGCCTCTCTATGGGATAAATATATATACATATATATATATAGGTATTATATTATATATAAGGCTTTGTCAGTAATACTGGGCTCAGCATTTCAATGCTAGGCAGAGACCGAATATTTCACAGGAGTTACTTGTTGGGTGAATAGACCTAACTCCTGCTCAACACTGCTAATAAGACTGTGTGGGATGAGGTCATGGTCTCAGCATATGCGATGCGACATCAAAACATTTTGTTCCCTGGTGCAATCAGCAGACCCAGCATCCTTTCTCATGCTGCAATAACCTAGCAACAGCAGGATGTGCCCGCATGACCAAAACGTGCAATTAACCCCCACTTCATGAGGTTTACATCTCAGAAACTCCACTACCTGTGGCTTGTTTCAAATATCACAACATGTTTTCCAAGTGATTTGAGCAACTGATTTGCTATGCAGACCTACACACTTTTTTTTTCCTTTTAATATAAAACATTTCAATAAGATTAATCAGCTCTCACTTTATGAGTAGTTACCATAAATAAATTAGATTTTTTTAAATTAATAGGCTCAGTAATTTTTTCTTTTTGTTAAGAGTCTTC
This sequence comes from Corvus cornix cornix, assembly GCF_000738735.6. Lineage (NCBI taxonomy): Eukaryota > Metazoa > Chordata > Aves > Passeriformes > Corvidae > Corvus > Corvus cornix. Next base: position 36,979,850 of record NC_046334.1, on the reverse strand, counting down.
ATTATCTCAGGCCATTAGCTGTTTTTAGGTCCTACTTAAAGTGCACAATCATACCTATCCTCAAAGGTGAAATTACTGGCTATTCTGTACTGTTTGCAAGTTGGTACATTTTTCATGACATGACAGGGAAAAGGGCAAATCAACCACTGAGGTGCAAAACTTGAACTGGCCAAATTTATCTCACAGAAGGTGCAAAAACTGTCTTATTATATCATGAGCCATCCACAGCTCCCCATAGGATGCTCCCCTTATTCTACCTGGCAAATGAAGTCCCACACATCCCTGAAGCAAGACCGTCTTTGTGTCCACAGTCCTGTGCTATTCCTGGCCAGATTACTCATGTGCTCTAACAGAGGGCAAAGTCAACTGTTGAATTCCTCAAGACTCATATCAGACCAGGAAGGGACTTTTAGCATGATAAATTAAATGTTTCTCAATTTGGAGCCCAAGAGTAAAGCTGAAGATTCAGGATAGGTTCAACTCTCTGATTGTTGAGGAGGAGAGGAAGGCTATTTCTATTGACAATAACTAAGAGCAAAGACAGAAATAAAAAAATATTAAGTCTTTACTTATTGTAATGCAACAAGATAAATGGGTAAACATTTTTCTGTACCTGAGATGATAATTACATTTTCCAACACACTTTTTGAAACAATAGCATTTGTGGGTATGGTAAAGAAACACAATAACTAATTGTGAAAAATTAGTCATAAGCAAGAGTGAGATAAATTTGTTTACATTCAATTTAGTATTTATAAATAGCAAACCATTTTAACTGCCAAAGCATATTACATATGGATGACAAATGAGTGATTCCCATAGCAGATGAAGTGAAAACCATTTTTCCTAAGTGTCTGGAGCCCAAAAGAAATATACAGTAAAAATAATTCCTGCAGGGGGAGATTGCCAGCACCAACTCACAGCCTACCAACCCAAGAAACTCACTGACTCCAACAGAAAGACTGAGCATGCAGACTAATTAGCATCAGAGAACTGTGCAGCCGATGAACATTAATTTCTTTGTTTTCTAAAATGTACAAATAGTGAGAAGTTTTGAACAACATCAGGCTCCCCACTACTGAGAAGCCCAGGGTGAAGAAGGATCAAAGGGATGCTGCTGGATCCATGGATGTTAACTATCTTCTACTTGATCTCTCTCTCTTTTCTATTTCTTTCTCTCTTTTAATTGTTAAATAAAATCCGAATTATTAACTTTGGCATGCAGTCTCATTTGCACTTTAATTAGGGTGGAATCATCTCTCACTAATCAGATATTAATATGGGCTCATAGTCACCTGGTGCTGTTAATATTAACTGACTTATTTTTTTCAAAAAAAATAAATTCAAATAACAGACTTTCTCAAAAGATTTTAAAATGATTGCTCTTAGACTAAATCTAAGAGTTTCCAAGAGGTTTTTTCAGTCTTTGGAAAAAAAAAGGTCTTTTACAAGACCTACCTCCCCCCCCCAAAAAAAAAGAGGGAAAAAAAATTCAGCTAGGCATCATTAATTCAGTTTTTTTTTTTTTAAACAATCCTATATGGTCCCTACATCAAAAATAGTACTAGCCTGGCACATGTTTCAGGATTCTGGCTTGGCATAAGCAGGGTGGAACTTCTATGAGCACTGTCACATCTCCCAAGAGTGCTCTGATTTTCAGGCTACTGTCTGCTCTTAATATGTTTATCTAGCCCATTTTTATAAATCAACTTCTCACCTGTTTTTTAGGAAATGGCTTCAGGCATACCCGGTTCAGTGATATTTACATTTACATTCTTTGCTAGATGAAAATCAGTTCTCAAGTATTAAAAAAACATTTGTAGGAAATAAAAAAGTGCTAAGTTTTAAACTATCAAATAAATTATTATCCTAACTTTATGAAAATTAAACTATCTTTTAATTGTGGTCCTTTTCAGATTTATAGTGTTCTAAGCAATTACTCGGTGTTGGCATTGCCCAACCACAACTGCCAAGCTTCAAAACTCATGAACTGTAGTCTTATATCAGAAGTGTTTAAGCTCTCTGTTGTATTTTTTTCCAAATGTAGCTCCTTCCAGTCTCAAGGGACCAAAAACATTATTATTTCTTTGGTCACTCTCACTTTTCTTTCTTCACATCCATTGCACCATTATTATTTTTCTCCTCCCTATAAGAAAATTTAATCAAAAGACCACCCAAGGCATACTAAATGAGAGCCTAATCAGGACACCTGTTTATAGGCCAGAGAGTGAGAAATAGAGTAACTAAATCATACTACCTTGAAAGACAGAAGGATCACCTACACCCACAATGAAGAAATGAGAGGTTACAGGCAATAAATAAATTTGCTGTCTTGATTCAGAGATCTGTGTTTCTGAAAGAAACACAGATTTTCAAAAGGCAGTTAGTTGTCTTAAGATGTTATAGGTTTTTTCCCCCAACAATTTTTTTTCTTCTTTTTTTAGTGTGAAAGGAAATTTAAATCTTATCATTTAAACATACAGTACTCCTCTTTGATTTTCCTCCTCTAAATTGGAAATTAGTATAAATTTGAAAGAAAATAGTAATTTAGCATTACATCATGGTTTCTTGACCCTATTTTGGCTCATAATTACTTAATAAAATACTAATTTGAAGAGCAAGATGGTTTAGATCCTACTGTTTATTTTCAACTTCTTGAAATGCTTTTGAACTTATGAACCTTATGTGTAGAGTCAACTTACTTTTTTTTATTTTTACACATCAACAAAGTCTTTTTTAGAGTTTGGTAGCTGCTATGGTTCTAGCGTTGAGCAAATCTGATAAACATATTCAGTGATATTCACGTAATTACTAGCTATAGTAACTGCAAAGGAACACTTTTAGGCATTTATACAGCCTACTCAACCCAGTCTGGATCAAGTTATTCACATTGGTCAATAACATCAGTAAAAAATGTATGTTTCTCCAATATTATAGTCCATACATCTGAACATGAGGGATACAGAAATTTCACAATTTATGTGTAACATCATAGAAATTTAATACTTGCGTAAAACAGTTTTTACGTTTCTACTTGACTGAAGATTCCCTATTCAAGTCCCAGTTGCAAAATTTTAAATAGCAAAATAAGTGTTCCCTTTTAGCTACCTAAAAAATCCCATTTTTGAAATTGAATATTTATTTTATTGAATTAGGTCATTTGTGACAAATATCTGGGGAAAGAAAACTTAAATGTTTTATCTTCTACCTGAATTTCTATGAAACTCTAACCTATAAAACATGAATTGTCATTGCTGTGCTGGGGCTGGCTGGCAAAGGCAAAGCAGCTGTTCCACTGTCAGAGTGACCCCACACCTATCATGTCCTACTTTTTAATACATTATTTTAAAGAAAAAAAAAGCATCTTTACACTAGGAAGGCTTTCTCACCCAGGGGGTAAGAAATGAAAATAAATGCTAACAGATTTTTATTTATATTGCTACCTTGAATCCACTTGTGACCTTCAGTAAATTTTCTTCCTGAAGATCAATTTCTTCATGCCAAAAAAAAACCCAACAGCACATTAATTTTAATTTATACATTTCCTGATATCCACTGAAATCACCTGAAATGAACTAAGGTCTTCGGAAATAATAATAACCATTATGTTCACTTGTTAGCTTCAGAGAAAGCAGTAGTTGAAAGCAGGCCATGCACAGTTCCTTATTTACTATCAGTTAATTATAAATCTCTCTTATAAATATCTTCTTCCCTAAGAACAGAAGACTCATTAACCCCTCTGTATCATCTCAACCACTTGTAGTCTATTAGAGTGTAAAAAATAAATTGGAAAATATAAAAACTGCCAAGTAAACTATAGAGTCTTTTTAAGCCTGAGAACTCATAGGGAAATTGAGTTACTGGAAAGGAAATTTTTCCTATAAAAAATTATTCTGATTACAGAATTGCGTTATCTCAGATGATAAAAAAACCCTCAAAACCAGAAGAGCACTCTCTCTGATACTACAAGAAATCATTCTTATTATGTTTCCTGTAGTCTGTTCCTCATTGTACTATTTATATTCTGGACATTGGTTTTGTGTAAATTTAGAGAACTTTGGGTTTAGGGGGTTTTTTTCCCCTTGGTCTTCCTTGTGATTCTCATGGTCTTTTAGCTGGTCTAATAATCAAACTTTTTATGAACATAACTAAGGATGAACAAGGATGAAGACAGCTTATTAATACAGTAATTTTTGCAAAGAATATCGTAGAATCACAGAATGACAGAATTATCTAGATTGGAAAAGACCTTTGAGACCATTAAGTCCAAACTATGGCTTAACACCACCTTATCAACTGAAGCATGGCACTGAGTGCCACATCCAGTCTTTTTTAAATACCTCCAGGGTCGGTGACCCCACCACCTCCCTGGGCAGCCCATTCCAATGCTCAATCACTCCTTCAGTGAAGAATTTTTTTCTAATGCCCAGCCTAAACTTCCCCTGGCTCAGCTTAAGACTGTGTTCTCTTGTCCTGTCACTGGTTGCCTGTGAGAAGAGACTGACCCCCACCTGACTACAACCTCCTTTCAGGAGGACCTTGACCCTTCTTATGATTATTTTAGATTATCTTCCATTTCTTACTATTCTTATTAGTAAAAATATGAGTTCTGTCTATGCAAAAGACAGCCTAAAATCAACAGAGGAGGTTTTGTTAAAGTCTCTAGGATGCAGCTAGCCTAGAATGATACACAGTATTAATAACTCACATTTAGTATCTTACATAATTCTTAAAAATTTATCAACTCTCATCTAATTAATACAGTTTTTTTCATTTAAGAACTTGAAATCTTGTTTCCTAACTCTCAAATGGAGGTGGATTTTTTACAGCAATACTCTTAAAATTCTATTAATTTTAATAATATTTTAAACGTAATAATAATATATATTTCTTTAGAAGCTTTTGGCATCTCAGTTGCAGAACAAAAGCAACACAATTTAACTGAGAAATTTTATTCCTCTAACAAATATTCTTCCAATCTAGTGGAAGATTCAAGTTATATAAACACAGGGATAATTAATATTTGTATATTTCCCCAAACTAGACTTAAAATAATTATACTTCAGTTTTACTTTTTAATATAAAATTTATCTTCCAATTTCTATAGCAAATATTTTAAAGTAATATAAAATAAGTATTTTTTTCTTGCAAAATAAATATGATAATTTATTTTGAAGACTTCATTTTTTATGAGTTCAAAGAACTAGTTAAAACATAATTCAAAATGTTTTGTCACCTTAATAAAATAACAGATAGAGCAGATGGCACAAATTAACTTTCATTTTCCAAGCAAGGTGAAGAAATACAGATGATTTATTTTCGCACCCAGATCTGTAAAAGTAATTTTCCATAAGAGACAGCCTACATATAATGTGTGGGAAATACAGTGAATAACAGACTTTCTTTCCAGGATGTGCTTTTGCACACACAACCCTTGCAGTTCCTCAATTGCAGCTCTTCTGTGACACCAGATGAGCAAAGTCAAATTCTGGAAAGTTCCCCATGTCATTTTATCTACAACTGAACTATAGGATATTTAACCAAATAGGTTCAGTTGTCATTATTGACTTGACTTGTCAAATAGAGGGAGGCTTATTTGGTGAAGTAAGCTGACTTTGCCAAAAGCAAGATCAGAGAACGGACATCAGAGAGGGGTTCTTTTTTTCTTTTTAAATAGCACTGATGCTTATGAAAATAGGTTCTAAATGGCACTTCTATTTTATAAAATGCTCAATCAAAAGCAAAATATTATCCTATCTTCTGACATAGAATTTGGTCCAAATCACAGAATGGATAAGGTTAGAAGAGGCCACAGTGGGTCATCTGATCTGACTTCCCTGCTCAAAAAACACGGTCATTCTAGAGCACAGGGCACAGGATTGCATTCAGATGTTCTTGAATATCTCCAGTGAGGGAGGCTCCACAACCTCTGTGGACAATCTGTTTGAATGCGCTTTATCATCTGCACGGTAAAGAAGTCCTTCTTCATATTCAGGTGGAACTTCCTGTGCATCAATTTCTGCCTGTTGCCTCTTGTCCTATTGCTCAGCACCACCGAGCAGAGCCTGGCTGCATCCTCTGACACCCTCCCTTCAGATAATGACAGATATTGATGAGGTCATCTCTCAGTTGCCCCTTCTCAATGCTGAACAGGCCCAGCTCCCTCAGCCTTTCCTCATGAGACAGATGCTCCAATCCCTTAACTGTCTTTATTGCCCTCCACTGGACCCTCTCCAGGAGCTCCACGCCTCTCTTGTCCTGAGCAGCCCAGAACTGGACACAGCAGTCCAGATGTGGTCTCACCAGGGCTGAGTAGAGATGTAGGATCACTTCCCTTGACCTTCTGGAATGCTCTTCCTAATGCACCTGGTCATCTTTGGCCTTCTTGGCCACAAGGACACTGCTGGCTCACGGACAGCCTGTTGTCCACCAGGATCCCCAGGTCCTTTCCGGCAGCTCAGCCCCCAGCCTATGGGGGAGCATGGGATTACTACTCCCCAGGTGCAGGACCCTGCATTTGCCTTTGTTGGGCTTGTGTTATTGATTTATTTGAAGAAGCCCTTCTTGTTGTCCTTGACATCCTTGGCCAGTTATATTTTTGGATGGGCCTTAGCCTTCTCCTTGTCTCATTTCTACTTCCTCTGTCAACCTCCCTATATTTATTCCAACTGGCCTGAGTCTGCTTCCATCTCCTGTGTATTTCCTGATTATGTGTATATTACATGTGCTTCCTAATAGAGATTAAGCAAAAAATACACTTTTGGGATCTGATCAGTTTCTTTTTGTTTACACAGTAGACAAAGGAAGAAAGTGGATTAGATATCAAAAAATACATAATATGTATTAGTAGTACTCAACAAAGTGACTTAAACCATGTTAAGCTCCAACCATATATTCTAATCTAGCCCTTTGAAACTTGAACAAAATTAACATGGAAAAAAGGTTTTACAAATTTAGAGGATACTGCAGGACAGAGCAATATACATTTTAAATACTTTTCTAACAGGTATTAAAATTATGTGAGTTATTTTCTACAAGGACAATGTACATAAATTGTTCTATAGAATAGCAGATAGGAAGTATTTTCATATTTCTTGTAATTGATGAGAATTTAAAATTAAAAATAATGATAAAGTAATTTTATTAATTTATTGTAATTATAAGAAGTCTTTACAGGACTTCAATTTACTGATTTACTAATTTCATCCCTTATATTGGGAAGTACTATAACTGAAGATAAAAATTATTCTACTTGAAATAGCATTTCAAGAATCTGGAGCTCATTCTACTTTTCTGCAGAGATTATTTTGTTACTACAAGAGCTTAGGAGCTTTAAGAAGATGAGAATAGAGGGCTCTCACTATTCCAAATAACTACTCTTTTAAACAGAACACAAATTGATTTCTTTCTGTCCAAATTTCATTCCTTGTCAGTTATGAATTTCAGCACTGTTTTTTTGCTTATCATCTCCGTCTGTGAAGAAAAAAAATGAAAAGACAACTCCATGCCATTCAGAATTTTTCTGAACAGTGGACAGGATATCTGACATTGCTTCCAATCTCTTTGATATTCAGACATACAGTAAATGTGTATTTTTACAGAAAAATAATGAAGAACCCACTAGTAAAAAAAACCCTTAGTTTCTGGATTCAGAAATTTGAACTTTTTCCCCAAAAGCATTACAGTTTGCTTTCTGAGAAAAACATCTTCAAAAAAAGTAAAATTTTATATTTATATATATACACCCACACCCCCCACACACATTGCTTAATTAAAAAATTGGCTTTGAGAAACAAGATGACTTTATTCTTCAAATGACACCTCCAGAGGCCTTTTATGAGATTCAGATTTTTCATGGTAGTCAGACTTGCAAACACGAGACTGTGAAGTTGACACTTTTTTAAAGCCTGGAACAAAAAGTCCCAGAGCCTCATTTATCCTTGTTGGAGTCACTAGGTCTAGAAGGAACTATCAGGTTGTTTCCCAGACTTTGTTTCAGAGACTTCAGCACTAGGAGTGATGACAGAGCACAGGAGTGAACTGAAACGAACAAAAAAGAGAGTGCTTGTGAATTGGGAGAAACATCCATTAAATTAAAAATTGGTTTGCAAAGTCATTGATGTCTACAATTTCACAGTGGAACTTTTGAAAAAGAGAAAACTGCTAGGTTAAATTCGTTTTAATACTGCAGTGAAAATTTGACCTTATGTTTGTGATGTGTTACCAAGTTTTTATTAATGCTATTTAACTAATAATCTTCAGATTTATTCTTACACCTGACCAAAAAAAAGGTTGCAGTAGATTACAATACTTTTAAATTATTAAGTAGAATCAAATCAGTCTTTGAGAGCTAGTAGTGAGATATTTTCATCTGATAGCAATATAGAAGGCATTAAATTGTTCTAAGAACTATTATGAATATTGTTAACTTGTAGATCTATGTTTTCATCCCTTTAACCCTTTTTATCTCTTGGGGCCATTAAAATTTGGAGCTGAAATCTACATAATTAGCTGCTACAAACATCTTCACAGCTGGAGTAATTGTTTTCTGTCCTTTAAGCAGTACTCAATCTAATGGAATTTGTTGCAGCTAGAAAAATAGATGCCAGATGTGTTTAAGCAGTCCTATAAATATTAATGGCTTTACTTTCACTGATTACATTAACCTATGGTTTCAGGGAAGGGATATATATTTTACAAATAAAATATTGTTTCATCAACCTCATCTAAAGGGGGACACATAGAACAGTCTGCATTCTTTCACTGAAGCCATTAAGCTCCAGAAAACTTCAGTGGTTCAACTTCATCAGCAGAAATTGCTACAGGAGCACAACGTGATCTCGAAATCCACTTGTTGTTCAATGATGGGTTGGAAAGCATCTTCTGTATTTGAAGGAGATCTTTTGGTTTATCCATACAATGTGAAAAAGCCACTTAAGCTGCATTGCCACGTATGATTACTACTTTATATAGATTTTGAAACATCAATGGACTGACAAGTTATTTTACCACAGATTCAATCTATGTTTTTGACTCTTCAAACTTCTTGGTTTCTACAAAATGTTTCCACTAGCACAACACATCGGGCAGACATCAGAATGTCCACATTGTACATCACTCCTGCTGAGGTCAGAAACATTCTGTGTTGTGTTTAAAAGACAGGGTGCTGCCAGCAGGCTTTGTTGAATCGAGGCAGTAACTGGAGGCTCAAGAGAGCAGCAACAAGCTGTTGTTAACTAACAGTAACAACAACAATCTTTTTAAACTGAACATCTCCCTTGAGTTAAATGGAAATACAGAAAGAACTTTTGATGTCTTAGTTCCAGGAAGGAGTTATTGCAATCAGGGACTAAATGTAGATATTTTATAAAAGGAAAATTGCTTTCGCTATCTCCTTAGTAACAATAAAAATACTTTAACTCAGACTTCCATGTCACCTTTCTGACTGAGTAGAAAATTTTACTGCTTTATTAATTATAAAAAAAAAAAAATCATAGAGAATTAGGTGAAGTAATTCTTTGCATGAAAAAAAAAAAAACCTTGCTCCAAAAAATCAATATTTGGCCACAGCTGTAGCTCAGTCAACCAGGGTATATTTTGAAATAATCACTGAGCTGTGAAATTAACAATTGAAGTAATAAATTGGACTTTTTATCTTCTTAGTTTCAAGAATAATTTTTTAAAGCTTTATCAGTAGGACAATCCAAAGTAACTGTCATAGGAAACCAAAGTTCCTGTGACAACATTCAAAAGCAAAGAGTACCAAGGAAAATAAATGATGCTAGATTTCATTTAATCTAGAAGCAATTGGATTCTGTAGAATAGCCAAGCACAATTTTTTTTTGTAAAAAAAGCCTTTCTAGTGATATTAACCCTTCTGCTAATAACCCTTAAAAAATAATTACTGTGAATTTGTGGGCAACATAAAGGAGAGATACAAGAGTGAAAAAAACATTTATTAAAAACATTCTTTTGCAGGTTTTTAAGAAAGAGTAAACTGATTAGTGTTGCTAAGTGCACTACACACCTATTTTGATTAGGGCATCAATCTTTTTAGTATGATGGTAAGCATGTTCACAGCCAGCAGGCTTTCATTAAAAAAACAAAACAAAACACAAATTCTCCCCCCCACCAAATTCAATGCCACAGCTCTTATCTGTCAAAGCTATTCTCACCCCCTAGTGACAAATTACAAATCTTTTTACTGCCACAAATCTCTTCAAATGTAGACTTCAATATAACTAAAGCTATGATTTTAGTCTTTGCCCAAATACAGAGATTGCTTTTGTACCTGGTTAGAAAAAAAGTCAAAATCTAATCTACCCACATAGGAGGTGGCAACTGAAAATTGACCAGCAAGGCACCAACATCACCAGATAAAAATCTCAGTTTCTTTGTACACTGCAGCCTTACCAATTTTGCACCATACCAAAACCCACTGCATAACTCCATTCCCACATGAGTCACATGTCTTTCTGGGGAAGATGTCTCCTATGCCCCAGGAAGTGCAGGGGAAAAAAAAAGTGATTCTGTCCTTCAAACACTGTGATATTTATTGGACTCATGTGTGTGCAAGGTATCATTCATCCAGCTACACTAGGAATTACAAACACATGATTCAAAACACACTAGAGCTTGCCTTGACTATTTGTTAGCCTGTGATTGTCCTGTTTCTATCTACAATCCATCATTAGCATTTTTATTTAACTCCTTTCCAGTGCTCCTAACCACGATGCAAGAAAGCTCTTCTTTTTAATTTCTTTTCCAGGTTATTAAGACAGAAGCCAAACTGAATTCCTTCTGTTACTGCAATAGAGCTCTCTTTGTTAATGCTTAAAACCTTAAAATTTTATTGTAATGGACAGTAAAAATTAGCAGTTCTTATGTTGAAAAGGGCAGCCTAGATGAGACAGAGCTTTTAATCTGACTTCTTCTAAATACAAATGAGATATCCCATTATCACACATCAAGTTAGGACTATCAACGTCACGGTCACCTCACCTTGACAAAGATCTTTGTGCGATTGTCAGAGCAATACCTTGTTGGTGCTTGGCTGGCCTATTTCATCAAAAGTCTCAGTGGCATATGTGTTAGGTAACAGTATGTTCTTTTAATAGCTGCCGTCATATGATAGGAAATGCTCCTTTTATCACATCCACCTATTTTAAGGCATTATTTCCACTTGAAACGCTATAGAGAAAGACTATACTACCCTAAGGTAATACAAATGTATTCTCTCACAGTAATATGAAGATAAATGTATGGCACTTCAGAGCAATACTTCTTTGCAACCAGACATGAACAAGAGCTGTGAGCTAATTTCTTCCAAAAGCCCAGGAGCTGCTGCAGTCTAGGAGAAATAGTGTGTGGAAAGTCCAAGCAAAGGGCTAAATATATTAGGTTTGAGGGGGAAGGACTCAGGAAGGCAGAGGGAAGAAAGGTGTACAAATAGTAAGTTCTTTAGAGAGGGTGTTTATGACTTAAAAATTTTCTTGAAGGACTTTTAAAACTGTATTACAAAAGCTGCAGAGAAGACTACTGCACCCTGAATGGGGCCCTGTCTGAGGCCTTACACTGGCCTACACTTTCCTGAATTAATTGACTGTAATTTTAGTTAAAAGAGATACGTCATGGAAAAGAACTATCCAATCTACAACACTCCCTGCTTTCCAAAACTTAAAACATTCAGTGAAAGATGCTAAAACACAGCTACTTATCTTTAAAAAAATGTAAACTAAAAAAATCAAGACATAGAAAACAGAAGAATATTTATATCAGTGTCTCACTTACCCTCCAGCCCCTAAGAAATGCATTCTCAGAGAAAATAATGCAAGTAGTCATCTCGATTCTAACATGTACCTGAGTCATTTTGTACTGCTGTAAGAGATCCTCCATTCTAGACTTTTTAATCCATGTACATCTCTGAAATGTGACTTTCAACATACATTAAATAAATTAAAATTCCTCAGAAAATACGGAATTATTTCATTCCCAATACAAATGTCAGCAATTTTCACTCCAAGCCAAAAATGCTAGTAATACAACCAAATCATTGATGGACATAGAGAATTTCTTTTTTTTAAGGTTATCCATAAATTTTTCTGCTTTTGATTTGGTTTACAGATCAGATCAATTTCTAGAATTCCTGTTCTGCAGGAGAACCAATTTCAGTTGCGTGTATTTGGGTGCAGTCTCTTCTTTTGTGACTGCAATCAAATCACATGTCTTTAATAAATGAAAAAAAATCTTATATTCTGTCCAGTAGCATTTTGTCTTGTTATTTATATAAACTGAAATTTTGTTTTGGCAATGTACATTAGTTTAAATATTAGAGTAAAAGTCAATTGGAAAGTTCTTGCCCAAGAATTCACTAAAATATCAGCTTACTGAAGTAAGAAAATTTGATTTTAACAAACTTTTGATTAGACAGACAGATTTCCATTATAAGAAGCCTAATGGTTTCCTGTCCAAGAACTCAGGAAAGCACCAGAAAATCAAAGCAACAGAAGTTCACCACTGCCCACTGGCAGAAAGCAGGAATCTCTTCCAGCTCATGTAGTTAATTTTAAAATAAACAAGTAATAGAGTTGAGAACATGCAAGCATAGGACTTCCACAGAGAATATATGCTATTAGTTGCAGAAACCTTCAATTAGCCAAAGCAGAACCAAAAAATACATTAAACATACTACACTGTTTACACCTAAAATTCAAATATGTCAATTTAGCACTTCAAATGGCCACCCCAACACTGTTGGAAGGAAGGAAATTCTTTCTTGGGCACAAACATCAAGACATTGGAAATGGAGGCTGGGGTAACATTTATCATCCTCCTCAAATCATATTTATTTGCATATACCATGCATCCAATTTAAGACTGTATTTGAATGCAGGTCAGACAAAACCTATAGGAATTCAGATAAAAAATAAATAGATTATCAGAGGCCAAAATAAAATATTTAAATTGACCTACCAATATAAATTCACTTCTAAAGTACTTACAAAAGAGGACTAAAACCATTTGAAGTGAAATAAAGCACTCGTTCCAACTTGAACACTAATTTATTAAAAAAGTAGAAATACCAACAAAAAAGTCACAGTAAAATATGCATGGTCAACTGCAGATTTTTCTTTTATAACCAATAGCAGCCATTCACAATCTGTATTTCATATGATCTTGGCAGGGTCTCTGTTCTTCCATTTAAATGTCACAAACATACAATAAGAAAAAAAGAACATTTCTACTTCCTAAAAGAAAATCCTCTAAGACTTAAAATACAAGATGGTTTTGAGATTGTGTAATGGGCTGACCCTGGATGGACACCAGGTGCCCAGTAAAACCACTTTGTCACTCCCCTCCTTGCATGAACAGGGGAAAGAAAATATAATGAAAGGCTCTTGAGTTGAGATAAGGGTTACTCACCAGTTTTGTCACAGACAAAACAGACTCAACTTTGGGAAAATCAATTTATTACAAATCAAATCAAAATAGGATAATGAGAAATAAAACCCAAATCTTAAAAGCACCTTCTCTCTACTTCTCCCTTCTTCCCAGGCTCAACTTCACTCCCAGTTTTCTGTACCATCATCCCAGCAGTACATGGGGGCAGGGAATGAGGGTTGCCATCAGTTCATCGTGCATCTTTTCTGCTGGATCTTCCTCCTCAGGAGAAAGTCTCCTCACACTCCTCCTCTGCTGATGTGTGGGGTCCCTCTCTTGGGAGACAGTCCTCCACTAATGCTCTAAATGAGAGTCTTCTTTTCTTTAAGGTTAATGAGAAGAAGGCTCTTAAGGGAAGAGTCCCTTCCTCTGGCTGGAGTTCTTCACAAACTACTCCAGTGTGGGTCCCCTGTGAGGTCACAAGTCCTGCCAGCAAAACTGCTGCAGCATAGGCTTTATTCTCTTCATGTGTCCACTGGTCCTGCAAAGAGCCTTCTCCAGTACCAGCTTCCCACAAGGTCACAAACCTCCTTTGGGTATCCACCTGCTACAGCACGGAGTGCTCCAGGGGCTGTGGCTGGATCTCTGCTCCACTGTGGACCTCCACGGGCTACAGGGGGAGAGTTGCCTTGCCATGGTCTTCAGGTGAAGGGGAGTCTCTGCTCCAGTTACCTGGGGCACCTGGAATCTCCTCCCTCTCTTTCTTCATTGACCTTGGTGTCTACAAAGCTGTTGCTCTCACATTCTCACTCCCCTCTCTGGCTGCAATTGCACAGGTTGGTTTGGGTTTTTATTTCTCCTCTTCTCCTATCTCTTATCCCAGAGGTGTCATCACCATTGCTGATGGGTCTGACCTTAGCCAGCAGCAGGTCTTCATTAGTGATTTCCTGTCTGACCTACCTGTCAACCTGGAACATATTTTCCACCACAAGAGAGACTTGAAAGCAAAACTACATTCCATAGTTAATTTGTAAGAGTCTATACAATGTTTTATTACTCTAAACTATGGCAAGAGAAAAAGATCCCTCCACACATGTGCTATGCCTTTTCTTTCCTTTGTGACTGAGAACTTGCATTACTTCCATCTGTCTTCCACCACGGGGCCCAAGACTTGTCTGTATAATACTTTCTAGGCTCATGAAATGTGACTGAAGAGGAAAACTCTGAAAAAAAAGTGTAGGACATTTCTAAGGGCAAGGAACTCCCTGTTTGTGAAAGTCCATAAGTTAACATGAATAATTTATCTCCTCAATAAAATATCAGATGTTACCTAGACCATGTTATGTGATTGCTGCATAATTAGACTAACATAATAATTATTACTTGACATTTTTTAGCTGAGTTTTGTGGGTTTTTTCCATTAGAAAGGGTTCCAGAATTGGAGATAATTGGTTTCCATTAAATCAAGACAATGCTTTGATTTCTGAAATATGTTCATCATTTCTTCATTTTCTTTTGTCTAAAAAAATTTAAAAATTTAAAAATCAAATTACAGCTATTCAGGTTTGAATTTTGAGATCTAGATGACTGTGGCTAAACAACCTGAGATGTAAATTAGTTCTCTTTCCCCATAGAATATAATTTTTCAATTATATTGAAATGACTAAGGCAGAATTGTGAACTAGCAATGAAGTGTGGCACTTCTACTAAAATAATGTGCAATAAAAGGACAAAACCGGTCTCATATTTAGCTATAACAATATTTGCACATGAAATCTGCAGTTTGGTGGCATTAAAATTCATGTCTGAATACCCCAGGAATTAAGAACAGTTACACATTTAATTTGCTGAATGTAAGATTATACTAGGCAATGAAGTTTATGAAGTATTTATCCTGTTACTGACAATGAAAGAGAAACACCTTAGGCAAAGTCTCATTTTATGCAAGTGTGGTAACAAAAGGAATTTTTATATTCAAACATTCTCTTCTGGATTTTTTTTACGAAAACACTGACCCTGAAAAAATAGTTATGAAATAAAGACAAACTAAAATAACTTAGGAGAAAAGGAGGTAGAGATCTGTCTGCATGTGTCTTGGATGTTGTAACTATATGAAGACAGCATTTAACTTTGGCAAAAGGTGCATATTTGTGTGAGCTTGGGTTGAAACACACCTTTAAGAGTACAAGAGCCAGTGATTTGGGTTTATGAGGTGGATGTATGATGAGGGTACACAGCCCTTTCTACTCAATATTTCTGAGCACATTTTGCATTTATGTTGGCATTTCAGTGCCTTATCATCCAAGTGTTGCAGAAAACAAAAACTCATTGTTTAATTTCACGTCTTTGTAAACAGTCATACCAGCATGGAGGTTTTTTTCCTGTTAGAAAATAATGTGATAGAATTTTTGTCCATTTTCTACAATACATATTTTATATTCAAAATTTCTGAAAGTATCCTGAAGAAAATCTGGCTACAAATGCATAATAGGATTTGACGACCTGTTACGAACACAATGTAGTATAATAATATCTGTCAATAATATCTGTGTCAACAAAATTCAGCAGAATTTATGTTTTCAAATACTTCACAGAGACAAGGAGAAAAAGACTTTGCTTTTAGCTTTGCGCTGGGGAACCCCGTCTCACAGCCAGGGTAGCTAACAGCAAGGCAGGAATGCTGGGCCATCTTTGCTCTAGGCATGTCCCAGATGAGGCAAGGCAGTGTTGCTTGCACAAACTATACTGCTCCTTTGCCTTTAAAACCACAAAAATAAGTTAGACTAGGAAGGGAGAGACTCAAATCCTTGCCCTTAAATGATGTTTTAATTTTCATTTAAGATTTGTGTAGACAGGACTTATGAAACAGAAGGTCAGTTTAGAAGTAAAACATCCAAAAGTCAGAGTACTGATCATGCTTTTTAATACAGACCATGGATTTTCACTGTACCACATGTATAACTGAAGTCTTTAAAACTTTTACTTTGCTTTTACTTATACTTCAGACTATTTTCTCTCACATTTTACTGAGAGACACTATGCCAACTGAAGCTTCAAACCAGTGGGAAGGAAAAACAAGGAACAAGTGTGACCATCCTGAGAGTACTATAACTGAAGTGAGCCATCTAAAAGTCCAGAGTGAGCAAGATAAAAGCCCAAGATGGGGCAGGAAGCAAACTCTTGTCTTCCTGAACAGTCCAACAATATATATAGCTGCAAAGTTCATAATCTCTTTCTGAGGTCTATTCAGTTATTTCTTCAGTTATGGTATCACATCCAGCACAGGCATTTAAAGATGGAAGGTTAAAAAAATCAATTTAAGACATTCTTCTATTTACAAATTTGTAGACCTGAAGATCATCGTCCGAGATGGTCTGGAGAAAAAAAAATCAAATCTCCACAGAAATAGGAGAGTGGAAACATTAATCTTAAGAGATCAGATCATTCAACGCCTTCTAAAAGAATATTAGGTAATGCACATTCACAATAACCTTGTGATCTCACCCTCAGTTGAAAAGATTCCGAGCTCGAGTAACTGGAAATCAGATCAAGTTTCCAAGTACACATGTAGAGGTATTTGAAAGTAACAACAATAACAACAACAAAAATCCAGGGAATTCAGTTAAGCTAGAGTCAAATTTTGGGATTTAGCTGTGAGCAAAGGCTCAAGCTTCAACTCTGTAACACTGTCTGCAAGCATTGGAGCACCCAGACCCTAATATTGCTTCAGCCTTCACGTACTGCCAGGATGCAGAACCTCTCAAAAGTGTTATTTCAGGTTACTAAAATTGCTGTCACATATACTCATTCCATTCCTAAAATAATCCCTCTCACAGCGTAGAAGCAAAAAAGGGTATACTCCATAGTAGAAACAGAACAGGTGTATTGAGAAAAGACATGGTAAAAAGAAACACCATAAACCTATACCCAAGATGATGCACAACAGCCACCCATGGAAGTCCCAAAATATCAGTGAGAAGAAATTTCAGAAAAGCTTACAAGGAATTTTTGCCAGGTAAAAGGATTGGCAAGAGCAAAAATACACCTCCTATTTACCCATATAGATTCCTTTCCCTCTCCTATTTCACATATATATTGACTTTTAGATATGATATACCCATGCATACTTTTCATCAGATATTAAATACATATTTATTCTACATTGTAAGATTTTTCTTGGAGATATCTTTTTAATGCATTTTATGCTAGGAAATTAGACCTAATTTCTTTCAAACACCACTCCCAAGAACAAGATTAAAAAGAAGTCATTTTGAAGTGTCAAAATGTTCATGCTGAAACCTACTCCACAAGCCAGAACAGAAACAATATAATTTATTTTTGTTACATTGTAGTTTTCATTACCCAAGGACCAAGTTCCATGGAATTATCTAATTGTGGCTGTCTTGCAAAAAAGGAATGTAAAATCAATTGACGTTGTAGTATGAAAAAAGGTGTATTAGTTCTTCACACAAATTTTAAGCTCTTTAGTTGCTATATTAGACTATGCATTTTCCAAATAATTACATTGTCAGCACAAAAAAACTAGTATAAAGTCAATCAAATTTTTATCTGCTTCTCTTTCCCCTTATTACCTACCAAAATAACAGAATAAAACTCAGGTAGTATGTGTAAACTTTATATTTCCTTCAAGTTTCACCGTTTCAACACTATTACTCAATTCATACATAGTTACACTTAACAGAAAATACACTAGTTTTGAATTCTTCTTTTTTTGACCTAAGATGTCATACTGCTGCATTATTCCATATCTAATAACACATTACATTTTTAAATTTCAATTTTTCCTTGAAAGACTTTTGCAACTAACACAATGGCTTGCAATGCAAGTTTCTACTAGATGTGAATGCTTTAGGTAAATTGATGCTAGAAATATGAAGTTTACTTAATACTTATAGCTTTACTTTTGAAAAATATACTTTTAAAAGACTGAATTGGCAGCTTTGTATTCTAAAATATTTTTCTCTCCTGGGAGGTAACACAGATGGGTTTTTTTTAAAAGACCTAGAAACACGTCCATTTATGTGACATACAAATTCTTGTGTTGTAGTGTTTGTTTTCCATTGACAATGCAAGCCCATCAAAAATTTCCATTTGTATTGTCCCTTCATTGCCCAATATCCAAAACGTCTATCATTTTCAGAGTAACTTTATTTCACACAATAAGTAGTAAGTCATGATGTTGGGAGAGACAGAAGTGTCAGAAGTCTCCTCTACATCCCACAGTAGTAATATTCCAGTTTCTAGCTGTCACCTGTGTCTGCAACCAGAATGTCAATAGGCAGAAATCCTGGCTTCCTCATGTTCACCTGAAAACCTAATGTTTCCCTTACTGCTGTCATACTTGCTTCTGCTAGTCTCATGCAAAATTAAGTGACTGACATCAAATAAATGTTGACACAAACAGAAGTAAGGCAGAACAAATTTCCTGTATCCCAAGTGATGTTTGTAATCACCAGACTAAGATTTAGGTGGAGGAAACTCCAATCACTAAAAACCAAGAAACCTCAAAAAAAACCCCCCACAACTATTCCAAAAAGCCCACAACACTCTGCTCATCTTGGCAGAGATTAAGTTTTTCTGGGTATTTTTAGAAAACTGTAGGATAGTTTTATTGATAGATGCCAATATCACCAGGTGAATTTTTCAAGTCAAAACTTGACTTGAAGAGGAACTTCAGACCCTAAATCCTTTCTGGAACTCATCTCATACTACCAACATGCTCCCCAGCCCCAACAGAGTATTGGAGTGTTTAATATTAAACTCTCCAATTAAGCTTATTGTGTTTGGTGAAAAACAGTAAAACGCTTATAAAGAGTTTCAGTGTTGTCATTTAGAAACACAGTGATGGATTCACAAACAATACAGAGTATCATATTCATTTCAATTACATCTAATATCACTCAGGAGAACAATGAATAAACCTGAATCATTCTGAATTATTGTAGCACAAGTAGCAATAAAATATGACAGATTCTGCAACTGCATTGTGAAAGGCTGCTATATTTTATGTAATACTGCAAGTCAAAGCTCTGAAGTGATTGCACTAAAATCTTTCAAGCACAGGTAAATTCAAGATTTTTATATCTCAATAGAAACTACACACATTTTGCAAATATCTGTAAGTGAAAATTTCAGTTTGTGAATTTTAGTAACAAAAAAGAGTGGCTAATGACTTATCAGTGTTTACAATGCTAGGTGAGATTAACTGGAAAATAGTGAAAGAATTTATTATCAACTATATACTAAGAACAAAGGCAGACTATAATGAATTAAATGAAACTTTATGCATTTGAACCTACAAATTTTTATAACAGGTTACCTGGATCCTAAGAATAATCTGGAAAAATATTTCCAGAAATTCTCTGTTCTCCCGTTCTTATCGGATCCTTAAGGTTTAGGGTCAGAATCTTGCAGTGGGAAGAAAGAGGAGTTTCACTTAAGGAAGGGGACAGAGAATATTTGTGAATCAGGTATGTAAGTCAAAGTATCTGGTTGACTGCTGTTATATACATTCCTGTCTTCAACACCCAGTGGTGCCTAGAAAGCCAAATGTTATCTGTCCATGTTATCACAAATCCTTACCATTGTATCCAGCATTAAGCAGCAATGTAAGTCATTTCAGTTTGACTGCTTGGGGAAAAAAAGTCTTTTCTTTTTCATTTCCAAGCTTGATTTTAGCCATTTTTAATGAGCTATAATTGCTGGATAACAGCATTGGTAGAAATATTAGCCTGGAAACTATCTTCTCCCTGTTCATAAAGTCTACACACAGAAGTTATTTGTCCTGTCTATTATTAAGCCACTCACGAGTCGTCTGCCTTGAAAGGCTCACACTTCCCACTGATAGCTTCTCAAATGCTTCACTAGTCACTGAACATTGAGAAGACTGAGAAAGGATGGATTGTGCAAGCATAAAAGTTCATTAAAACATCATTTTACTATAGATGTTGTATTATTTTTCATAATAAAGTTTTGAAATTTGAGAGCACTAAGTGTCAGCAGATTTAACATCAGCTATTAAGATGAGATTAAGCCATGACTGATTATAACAATAAATGTGTCTGATCCATGCATGTATTTATTGTTGAGTCTAGCTTTTAGACTAGTGGACTGTACTGAACGCAGAAAGCTGAAAATCAATAAATTGTTTTCAGCATCTTGTATATAGCTGTACTGCAACATCCAGGACACAGGACCAAAACTGTCTAAATAAAATTTCACCTAATGCAGCATTAATTCCAAAATTTATTAGATGATACATGAAATTCAATAAAAGAAAATATAAGCCAAACTATTAGCCAGAATGTTTAATTCTTCCTTGCATATAAAACACTTCAAAAATTCTGCACAAAAATGCCTTTTGGAAACAGAAGTTTAAAATCCTTATAACTTGCAGGACACTGCTGCTCAGCACAGAGCTTTACAGTGCTGTAGGACTGCCTATATAATGTTAATATTCAGGCCTCAAACCCAGAAATACTTTGGTGCAATATATCTGTCTTAAAATTGAATCATATTAAAACTTTGTCGGGAACAAGATCAAGCTCGAGTAGTCCTCTTCAGAAAGTGTGGCTAAGAGACCACACGTAGTTTCCTGAAGTATAACAGAGTAGGAAAAAAAATAAATCTTTTGGTTTTTTTTGTAAAACATGAGTGATTTAGTAGAAGTTTATCTCTTAGTAAGAGCTCTAGCCTAGCCTGGTAACAAATCAAGACAGAGACAACACAGAATATGACAATGTCAGACTGGCATGCACGTTACATTTAATAATCCATACTACAGAAGTCCACTGGGCTATTGTTAGCCACTTTAGGTTATTTTGACAAATATGGATAAAATTAAATACAAATAAATTCATAGTTTTCCTCTTTACTATAAGGTATAACTTCCTTATTTTATAAATAGCTTCAGGGTCAGTAATTTGCAATGGGTGGTGAGATTTCTAGACAGAGAATTGTTCCCACAAGGAGTTACTGGTACCCTGAAACTATGTAACTGTTAGGAAAAAAATCTGCCAGTGTTTTTTATACTATTTGCAGTTCTTAAAGAGTATACTTGAAGGTTTTGTTGAGATAAACACTTACTAATAAATATTTTGATTGCTCTATTAATATTTAATAGGAGAAAATATGTGATTGACAGTATTTCTGTATTTTATTTTCCTGAAGAAGTTCAAGACCTGTTGGAGTGAAAGTTTCTCTGGACTCAGGCCCAGAGGGAAGTCAAAGCACAGGGGTTGAATTAAAACCTTTGGATAAGCTGAGATACATAAAGTCACACCAAAGTGAAATGGAAATATAGATTTATAACTTTTAGTAGAAATATATGCTAAGTGCCTTAAACATTGAAAAGCTGCAGCAGAGACCTTAAACACAGTTTTACTGCAGCAGAGTTACCTTTTCACAGAATTCCTTACTTTAGACAAAACATAGATGGAACTATACTGTTCACATTTTTTAGATAGAGTGTTCACATAAACAATAAGAGCTGATAGAAACTATATACACAAATTTGTGTAGTACCTATGTAACACTTGTGTAAGGCTTACGACTGTTAGACTTAGACCAAGATAGGTTAAGAAAAGAAAAACTAGAATTGTGGGTTAATCTTATTGGTCAATTAACAAATATAATCCACACTTCTGTAAGAAAAGGTTTAGATTATAGAAGAAACTAGAATTTGAAGAAGAAGCTGGTTTTGCCTGCTGTTTGCTGTTGCTGCTTGGCTTTATCATGCAACCCCCTTGAACTCTGCCTTCAAGAAAGCTATGAGACTATGAAATAAAGAATTTAGCAGAACAGTAGCCTCCTCTGCTCTCTTGCCCTGGTCCAAGAAGGAAGAGTATCCCATCAAAAGTTCAACAAAGACCTACGATTGCATTGCAATAAATACCATTTACCTGGGAGAAAAAACCCAAACATAACACCCAGAACAAACAAACAAAACCAAAAAGTGCTTATCAAAAGGTCACATTTCAGTTGGCAAGACAAAGTTCTCTCAACCTCACTAATATTGGATATGGTAGCCACAGGAGTTAGTCTTGCATGATCATGGCTGCAAGCAATGGCAGCCTGAAGGGCTTCAGCATGAATAGAGGTGCCTGTACATATCCACTGGCAGAGCAAACTTAGGTTTCAGGAACAAATATCCCTGAACTTCCTCATTAACTTGCTTAGAAATATATTCTGTTTAATTCAAAGTAATAGGTCTTATATCCAGATTAAAAAATAGATATTATTCTCTTTTCAACTCTTTTTAGTTCTATTCATTATGTTAAAACACCATGAAGGTTTAAATGTTCTATAAACTTTTCTATCTGTGGGATCATTTTATGATTCACTTCTTGGCTGCTTCCACAATACCTTATGTTTTGGCTCTCCTTGGGACATGTCATTGACTCAGCTGTAATGCCACCCTTGTCTAGATCTAGATCCCATGGGGACAGCACACATTATCACCTCACAAAGCCATGAAATCACAAGTAAAATCTCTATTTAAGCGTAACATGATTTTTAAAAAGCAAAAAGTGTTTAAATGATATTTTATTAAAAAAATTTTGAAAGTAAAAGGCATTTTATTCTAAGTGGAAGTTAATTACTGGTGTCTTGGCAACAAGCATTTCGTTGTAGGGCTGGCAGAATTCCATATTGAGTTAGTGGTATAAACAGACATCTAATTTTCACTAAGATATTGACCTCATATATTCAGTTGTTGTGGGGGTTTTTGTCTAAAAACAAAAGTGTGTGACTGCATATACTCCTGCATGGTCCCTTCTGCATAAGCACCAATCCCACCAGTATCCAAACTACTTGGTCACAATAACCTGTCCTCCTTTAATTAACAAAAAATTAACTTCTTCCCAAAGCATGTATTCAAATTACTCTGAAAGTTGAAATATTTCTATTTCATTCAGCAATACTGATACATTTGTTTTGTAATGTCTGGATTCATTTTTGGAAATTTGTCTTGGCAAATCACTATCTGGCAGAACTACATTTAACCGGGATTATCTTGGGAAAAGATGACATAGAGAAGTACTCAGTAAACTAAGTTCAAATTTATATAAAAACACAAATAGAATAGATTCTATGTGAAGTCTGGCAGGAGGAGCAGTTTAAGAAAATCAGTACATACACCTTCTCCTATTTCAAAGCTTCTTTTAAAGTATTTATATTTTAGCAAGACAATCTAAGGCCATAAAAAGACAGTGACAATGAAGTTGCCTTTCCTCTAGCAACATAAAAAGGGGAGAACAAAAGAAAGATTTTCTCCTTGTCATCTTACTCATTCCAACTATTTCTAGTACTTTTGTTTGAAACAAGGATTGTCATCAATATAAGAACAAACTGCAGAAATGTATTCCCTATGACATGGCAACTTAGCTCTTCACAATTCCAAAGACACTCATATCATTTATAACAGCCTGGAGGTTTATTTGTAGAAACAACAATTTGGAAGATTCTAAAAATCAGTATTTCAAATAAAGTCCAAGAATGTTCCACGTTGCATCACTTGTAGGTCCACTTGCTGCTCTATCTCTGTTGGATACCAACATAACGTATTAGTATGCCAAAACAGTAACAGGCTTGTAGGATCATCTAAATCTTCTCTCTGTCTATACCTGTACCAAATTATATAAACAAGGTTTTGATCCAAACATTAACACTGTCTACTTTTTTGTGTGTGAACTCCTGCAGCCAAGGTAGATATTAAAATCCTTAGTTGGAATATTGTTTTTCATTATCCAGTTGTTGATTTTGTAGCCTCTCTTACCAAAAGCAAATGTTCATACCTAGAAACACCAGTATTTAGTAGTATACCAGTATAATAGCAGTAGAAATACCTACAACACTGACAAATTAGGGTATCAAAGACGACCTATGTGTGTGCAAATTAACTTGCAAATGAAAAATTTCTCCAGTGTAAAACACTCAGAATAAGGTGAATATTTGCTGAGGAACACTGAGTATCATATTCAATAAAAAAGGATTTCCATAGACCCCTTACAGAGTAATGAAAACATATTCCAAACAGACAGCTGAATAAAACCCTAACAACTCAAGAACTCATATATTAAGTTCTTAATATACTTGAATTTGGTAAGTTATTTGTCACTGTGTACTTAATGATTCTCAAGAGCCTGGAATAGTTTAACAGCAGAAGTACAAAAGATTTCAGCTTCCTAGAAATAAGGGTTGCAAAGCAAAACCACTAATGACATATTTCACTGCTGCCACCACAGAAGGGGTTCAGTTTTCAAACAAGGAGCAGAATTTGCATCATTTTTAAGTTCACCAGTCTGAACACAGAGTGTATTGAACTCAGGGATTTCTGAAAACTCTGGGTGTTCTCGAATCACATTACAGTTTACAGGTATTTTTTCCATCACTCTGAATTCTTTTTAAAGTCCATTGCCAGCTCTCTTCCCTCTCCTCCTCCCCAGCCACTCCTTGTATAAAGGGGACTTGAGCCATAATCTTGTAACCGGTACAAGGATTCCCTCAAAAATATACTACATCAGAGCCTTATTCCTGAATTAAACCAAGAAAATATTAATAGTCCCTGAAAAAGTGAGTTTATTGGACTATTTCCTCCAGCTAAACCAACATAAATTCCAGTGACACTGGAAGCCTAGAATGCTAGTTCACTTAATACCAGCCTCCTATTTTTAATGTGCCTGCAAGAAAAAAGTGGGTTTTGCATCTTTCTCTTGGTATGCACAGGTAGCCGTAGTTACAATAACATTATTTATGGTTTTTTGATAAATGAGTAAATTCAGATGCCCAAAAGAACAGAGGGGGAGAATCACCTTCCTTGAGCATGCCACAGCTTGTGGTTAGCCTTCTGGGCTGCAAGTGCACATTGTCTAGTCATATTGGATTTTTTATCAAAAAAACACCTCCAAGTGTCTTTCTCCCCAGGGCTAGTCTTGATCCATTCTCTGCCCGGCCTGTACTTGTGCTTGGGATTGTCCTGACCCAGATGCAGGATCTTGCACCTGGTCTTGTTGAACTTCATGAGGTCCACACAGACCCACCCCTCAAGCCTGTCTAGGTCCCTCTGGGTGCCATCCCTATCCTCCAACATGCGGATGGCACCACACAGCTCAGTGTTGTCAGCAAATGTGCTGAGGGTGCGCTCAGTCGCACTGTCCATGTCATCAACAAAGATGTAAAAAAGCACCTGTCTGTTGTGAGGAAAGGGTTAAAACTGGAGTGGAGAGGAGGATGGTAAATTCACTCAAGTGACCTTACAGCTGGGAATGTTGAGGCCTTAAGAATAAGAGCGTGGGAAACCCCATACATAAACCGTATATTATGCCTACTGTTTGTTATCCTCCGTGTGTTTTGAGAAGTAGAATCTCTGTCTAGAGATAACATAGGTGCTTACAGAGACTTGGAGGCACTCTCACAGACATGCTTGAGCTCCCTGTCTTGGGAGAGAGGTCAAAGCTCAGAGCTCATAAAAAGCACAGGGAGATCACAGCATGGTGGTAAACCACGTGTGTGTAGACCCTTGATAAAAGGGTGCAGGCAGCAGCCCCGCCGTGTGCTGGATGGACTGACACTGACAGTGCCTCTGTTGCTGCTTGTGTGTCTCCGCCTGGGCGTTGCTTCAGGATCCTCTGGTTAGTGAGGTAATGAAATAAATTTACTTTTGGCACTTCAGCTGTGGTTTGTGCTCGTTCTGGCTGCCTGCCTGTGTCAACTCACACAGCATCTCTGTGGAATGCCATTTGTCACTGTTCTTCACTTGGGCATTGAGTTGTTGACTGCAAGTCTGAGTACAACCCTTCAGCCAATTCCTTATCCATTGAGTGGTCTGTCCATCAAATCCATGTCTCCCCAGTTTAGACACAAGGACAGAGTGTGGGACAGTGTCAAATGCTTTGCACAAGTCCAGATAGATGACATCTGTTGCCCTTCCCTTATCCACCACTGCTATCATTCCATGATAGGCCACCAAATTTGTCAGGCATGACTTGCCCTTAGAGAAGTCATGCTGGCTCTCACCAATCACTTCCTTATTTCTCATGTGCCTTAGCATAGTTTCTAGGAGGATCCACTTCATGATTTTGCCAGATACTGAGGTGAGATGTGTATTTCCCTAGGTCTTCCCTATTTCTCTTTCTAAAAATGAGATTTATGTTTTCCCTTTTCCAGTCAGTTTCTGGACTATCATGACTTCTCAAATACGATGGATAATGGGTAAGCTGCTTCCGCAGCCAGTACTCTCAGGACCTATGGGTGTATCCCATCAGGTCCCATGGATGTGTTCCTTAGATGGTCTCAGACTAGGTCTTCTACAGTGAGTGGTGCTTCATTCTCCCAATACCTGCTTTCACCTTCTACAGCTTGGGTGCTGTGGCCTGAACCCTTGCTGGTGGAGACCAAGGCAAAAAAAGTAATTCACTGCCTTGGCCTTCTCCATGTCCTGGGTAACCAGGACTTCTTTTTCCTTCCTAAGAGAATTTATATTTTACCAAGTATTTCTTTTATTGTTGGTATACTTAAAGAAGCTTTTTTTGGTACCTTGGATATCCTTGGCCAGATTTACTTCAGTCAGTACTTTAGCTTTGCTAACAAGATCCCTGGCTGTTTGGACAACTCCTCTGTATTCCTCCCAGGCTACCTTTCACTGGTTCTAACCTCTAAGCTACCTGTTTGTGTTTAAATTTGTGCAGGATCTCCTTGTTCATCCATGCAGGCCTCCTGGTGTTCTCCATTGATTTACTCTTTGTAGGGATGCATTTTTCTTGAGCCTGCAGGATATAGTCCTGGAGTATTATCCAGATCTCTTGGGCCCTCCTCTGCCTGTTCTTCCTAAAGAGCCTGTATCCTTTCATTTCAACACTCCAGTCACAAGAGCCATTTCACAGTGTTTCCATGATGCCAACATCTCATTTCTCCTGTTTATTCCCCATGCTGCATGGGATAGCATAGAGGCATTTAAGGTGAGACACCAGTGAAGCTGGCTTTCTGACTGAAGTGGCTGGTATTCCTTGGTGCAGTCCTAATGACCTGTGCAGCCTCAACAGGTTCTGGACATCTTTTGCTGGCTCTGTCATCTAAAATATGAAATTAAGTGGTTTAAATTGCATGCCCTCCCACTTGACTACTCTTACCTGAAGTACGTGGTTCCTGACCACATATAATCCTCAATATTAGTGCTCAGATTACATCCTTCATCTTGATGCAGGCGGCCTGACAGCTCTTGTAGCTCTATGGGTTGCTGTTATCCCTTTTTCCTTAAATTTATTTTTGGTCTGGGATATCTTTTTTAATTTTTAAATAGTTAGGTCAGTATTCAAGACAATGAGTCTCTATAAAGAGGAGTAAATCTTCCCAAAGTTTGATCTGATGCAGATGGTGAAGGTACTATTCTCTCCCTGCTCCCCTTTCCAGACCAAAGGGACACGTCACCACCACTTAGCCTTAGAGTAGGCTATGGTGAGGAGAAGAACGTCTCATGTTCCTCTTCCAATACTGCAGCTACAACAGAGAAAAGCATTGCTAAAATTATGGCAGCATATCAAAGATAGTTCCCCTTCATGGCAAAAAGGCAGAAGAAGCTACATTACTGCACTGACTCCCATAGGGAAAAAAAAGGTCCATCCCATAGTTAAAACTTGCATATACTTAAGACTATTTTCTTTAATACATGTCAGACCCTCTTGAAGCATATTTTCCATAATCCTGATCCACCTCTCCTATATCACCTATTTTTCAGCCTTTTTGAAATTGTAGTTTCAGCTTCTTAGTGCCCTGCCTTTTCCTCACAAGGTTCAAATAGCAGGGAAAAAGTGAGAAAATAAGTCTGACATGAAGAGAAAATACAGTTCAGTATGTTTGCTGCTATAAACCTCTCCCTTTACATGGTTTGTAAAACAGAGCAATTTAAACACCTCACAACATACTTCTGAGAAATTACTATTAATACATGTTTTCTAATAATTACTATTTACAAAGGCCAGGTCCAGCAAGCAAGATGCCATAGTTCTGATCCAGCATCATTTAAAATATTCACATATTAAGCCAGTGGGGGGGGCGGGGGGGGGAGGGTGGGTGGGGGTGGGGTGGGTGGGACATTAGTATTTACATCTGTTTAAATAAAGAATCAAAACCTGTTTTCCAGTGTGCTGCTCAGATAATTTTGTGTGTGGCCAAGAGGGAGTACTGGTCATTACAGTCCAAGCCTAAAATCAGACATAGATTACATACTAGTAGTCAGTATCACCTATGAAACAGCCTGTGGCTGAGTTACCTCACTTCAGCAATAGGCAACCCCAGTTTAAGGTCACTTGCAAAGCTTGGTAGAGAGTTTTGTATACAAAGACTGTCTGTGGCTTAAAAAACCCAAACAAACATACCCCTAAACCACATGTAGTATCATCAGTTCTACATAGCAGATCTACTAAAAATAAGTACTTTCCCTTTATCAACCCCCACAGGCCTAGTTTTGGGTTAGAACTGGTTTCATTTATTACTCCCAAAAATGCTGTCAGTTGCAAGGTAGTGCTTATGAGGCTGAACAGGTAGCAACTTCTGTAGTCAAAGCAAATGGGGAAGAAAAAACCCAACATCAACATCCTCTCCCATACACACTTGTTCCTTTGTTTACTGTGGACTCAAACTCCCTCTTCTTTCTTCTGAACCTTCTCCTTGATAAATATCTGTGATTGTTAACAAATCTTAAGATGACTCAAATGTCTGTGGGAGTTAGACTTTTTTAATTAAATAAGTCTTGCAGTTACCAAGCAGCAAAGCAAACTTCTACAGAAAAAAAAAAAAAAAAAAAAAGAATGTTGCAGCAAAAACTTTTTCAGTCCTACTACCAAAGAGAACAAACTAAAAAAAAAAAAAAAAAAAAAAAAAATCCATGCATCTTTCAGTAAGATTCTAAAATGCTCTACCATTAATCTCATTACTATCCTTGCTAGTAAAACACTCTGCTTGTTTGTTAGACTAGAATCTCTCAGGGAAAAAAAGTTTTAAAGAAGCATGAAAACAAAAAGAAAACAAAAACATAGTCACAAGATGCATTTTCACTGGCTGTGAAAGACACTCCAAAATGATCTGTCTGGTCATGAAATGAAATTTCCTCTTTGAAATTCATTAAGTCAGACACTATCAGCCCAATCCTGCAATTCTGATTCAGGCAAAACTGTCATTGACATCAGTGAAAGCTTTGCCTTTATGAAAAAGCAAGAACGGATTTCAGGACTGGAACCTAGTTGTGCTTCATTTCATTACCATCTTATTTCACAAACAAAAACCTCATTAAAATCAGAATGATATTCTAATCTAAAGGAAAAACTGCATACCCACAGAACACAAACCAAGCACTGTATGAACTGCAGTGGAATTTTATTGTGGCCTTTATTTTAACTTTCCGTTAGATGTCAGGACTGTGCAAAAATCAACATATATTTTCTTTATGAGTGTTGGCTTCTCTCAAAGTGATTTATGAAAACAGATCTGCTGCTAGAAGTGCTGTAGGGTAGACAGAAGGTTTTAAGGCAAATGCCAGCGCACTAAAGAGACTAAAGAAAAATAGGCAAGAACAAAGCATAAAATAAAGCAATATAGGAATACTCAAGGATTTAATATTTTCTTAAGTATTACAAACACTAAAGAAGCTATCCCATTTATGTCTGGGGAAAGAAAAAACCAAATAGCTATTACATCAGATGGACTCTCTTTCAGAACTCCACTAAATTTGGGAATAGAGACTTTCATTATTCTCTTACTTCTCATATGTCTTGCATGTCAATTGAACCAGAAGCTAAGCCTGATTATTGTAAAATTAGCATAGATGATAGATAGAGGTGCAAAAGCATACTCTGTGATACTGGAACATTTTATTAAAAAGATTTTACAAAACTAACTGGTCAAAGACAAATATCTATAGCTTACTTTTGAAACCCAAGAGTACAAGTTTCTGAAATACATTTATCTTCAAGAAACTGTTGGATATTTCAATTTCTATCTTAAATCTATTGAATCCTCTCTCAATTTTAATGTACCAAAGCACCTCTCTTGTTAAGAACAAATATAATGAAAATTTTAATCTTACAGTTCAAAAGTAGACCACATACAAGACTTCTCATTGCCTGATCAGGAACAGTACATCTTCAGTTCATAAATTTATAGAATATCTCAAGTTGGGAGGGACCCATAAACATCATCAAGTCCAACTCCCTCCTCCTCCCATTTGGTGATATTTAGGTGGTAATATAACCAATCACAGTCCAAAATCTAAAGAAGCAGTGGCATATTTGACACTACTTTAAGGATTCACTAATTCTTGCAAACTAAATGGATCAAGCACATTTATATTTCCTACAACTCCCTGGTTATATCAACCCCAAGAAAGCAATCTACCTCCGAGTTCAATACATGGGTACTCACAAGGGGGCTGACATGCTCCTAGAGTGATACTCAATGTTGTGATCACTAAGTCAACCCACAGAGTAAATTATACCTAGAACCTGCAGAGCCTGGCAGATGTCACCTTACTGCCACACAGAGAACCTGATTACTGAAAAAGTAGTCAAGTCATTCTTCCTCCTCAAATGTTCCTCAGACAGAAGTTTTCACAGGTATTCTGCCATGCTGCTTTTTTGTATTTGTTTCACTGTTAATAGAATAATATAAGCAAGTATTTGAAGACAGATAATTCACATTCACTTTTCCTAATTGAATAGTTCCCAGACCAATATAAAGTGCAGTGCTATTGAGATACTGAATAACACTTGCAGAGTAAGCTCAAAAATGATTGTGGCTTTATTTCAGACCTCCTGTGTCTAAAAGGAATCACTACATACCTCTCATTTTTTGTTTAAACTTTCCCTCCAATGGCATTCTCCTAGCTGCAAAGTTACAAAAGTCAAAAAAAGCCATCTGTACCACAAATGAATTTCAACCAGAATGAGGAATCATAAGAAAAATCTTAGTATCATGTGTGTAAGATTCATACCACACTATGCAAGTCTATTACTTTACTGAAGGTGCAAGACAGTTTAAAATACATATACACCAAAATACGCAGTGTACATTAAAAAAACATAAATCTAAAGAAAATATCTGCATGTGTATCTTAGTTATTGTATATATAAAACCAGTTTTCCAGCAGGATTCTTTAAAAGAAAAAAGAAATTTAAAACAAAAAAGGGCTGCAGGGATAGAATAAAGTTTAAAGGTTAGCAAGTAACTTTTTTGTTAAATATGTCTGTTTGGAAATCTGCTCATTACAATGGAAAACTTCATGAATTTAAAGAAAGCATTCACTTGTCAATTTCAGAAAAAAAAGTATTTTTAATTATCTCTTGGAGACAGTTCTCCTCTTTGGACAGTCTTCTAAGTAAATATTTTGGTCCTTAGTACTGTTTGATGTTCAATTTTTTTTTTATTATTTTTAGATATGTCTGTTTTCAACATGTATTTTTCAGTATTCACTGGAGAAGGGGGCAGAATAGACTTTAAGAGAAGTCTGATCTTTTCAGCAACCATTTTATCATGTATAAGTGGATTACATTAAGATTCAGTACATGAAAACACCAAATAATGATTTTTAAAAAATTTTAAATAATATCTTGCACATCAAACTAATTTTTTTTTGTGTATTGAAAGTTAAATTTTTTACATGTTTTACAGTTTACATCTTGGAGACCCAGCTTTCCCTCTTTTGTTTCATTGCTCAGATATGCTATAAAGTGTTTGCTCTCACAGGCAATTCTTCTAAAATACACTGTAAATCAGATCTATGTTAAGGAAATAGCATTGGAAACACAAAAAATCCTGACTTCTCTCAGGTCTAACCAAAGTTATTACTGGGCAACTAGAACCCTTAATAAAATATTTTTCTGTGCAACTCACAGATGTCATCTCCACATAGAGCTGTGTGCCTTTCAGCACCAGTTCTGTCAAGGAGTACCTAAAAGGCATTGTTTGCTACATTGACCTGAGAAGGGGTGCATCCTTGGATATACTCAAAAGCCAGCTGAATATGGTCCTACTCTACATGACACTGCTTGAGCAGGGAAGATGGACCTGACAACTTGCAGAGGACCTTCCTGGGATTCTAAGGTTCAATGACAAGTCTTTAATATGATCAAATAATTCCCCAGATTCCTAGGTTTCTGATTTTTTTTCTCTATTGAAATAAATCACTGGGAAACAGGTTTTTACTGTTTCTAGATTCATGATGAACCCATAATTTTTAAATTATATATATTTATCTCTACAAAATTACCCTGATTTTAACTGCTTAAAGCACATACCTCAAAAGATGAGCAAAGAAATCATAATCACATAAAATCAGTTATACCAATTTTAGAAAGAAAACAATCTTCATGAAATTACTTATATTTTCCTGAGGAAAAAGAAACAACCAACCGCAAAAAAATAAACAAAACAATGCAAACAAACAAACCCCTCCACACTACCAAAAGATCCCCTCAACCCCCTTCCACCTAATAAGTGTCCTTCATCCCCACCACGACCCCCAAGGTACACTTATTCAGCTTTTGTTTGGTAGAGGACCCATTCAAGCCACTCTAAGCTTGTAAGGAATTCTTCACTAGGGTAGTGAGGCACTGGAACAGGTATCCCTAAGAAGCTGTGGATGCCCCACTTCTGGAAGTGTTCAAGGCCATGTTGGACGGGAATTTGAGCAACCTGGTTTAGTGGAAAGTGCCCCTGCCCACGGGCAAGTCTGTTGGAACCAGATGATCTTTAAGGTGCTTTCTATGACTCTCTGACCAACATGAGAGTATTAATTCTTGAAATAGTGGTCAGCCAGCTTCTATTTGGCCTGTTCAGCCAAATTAAAACCAACCTTTGTGTATTATATTAAAAAGTGCAAAGAAATTTTTTCTTATGGGAAGCATAAACACAGGAAATCAAAGGATGGTGCTACAAATCACCCCAATATTTCACTGCACATTTAACTGTTAGAATTGGATCCAATAATGCTGTAGACCACTAACTTATTTTCAATAGGCTTCACAGCCCTGGGAATTAATTGTGTTTGCTAAGGCTGCAGTGAATCTCTCCTACTGTGGAAGCAGGAAGGTAGAGATTTCAGCCACCCAGGTGAGAATTTGCTTTATCACTGTTACAGTTTCAGAACTGGGAGCTGCAGTACCACCTGCAGCGGGTGAAGATCTGCCAGTCATGGTCACTTTGGAAGTCTGACACCATTTTTTTGTCAGTGATAAGCTATGATTTCATCCAGATGTAGTAGTGCTACAAAGCTTCTGTTTCTACTCAGACAGCTTCGATGCTGCTCAACCAACATCCTTGACCAGGCATCCTGCTAAACACATGGGAGAAGTCACTTAACACTCTATCCTTTTAAAAGGATTTTACAAATTCATAGCACATTAACAGCTTTCCCTTTTACATACTACTTGGAAATTGGCAGTTAGGCAACACAGTGTCAGTAATCTCAAGTGCAACACCATATGTCAGATCTGTTAGAATTAGCAATAACAACAGAGAAACACAATCTCCAATATGCACAAGCTCCTGAGCACACAGGGGGTCAGTACACATGAATTTTTACAGGCTGTGAAGAAGACTCTACAACGCCTTGGTGAAATAATACATTAAAACTCATTTATAGTATCCATGAAGAAAAAAAGTAAGGGCATTTAGGGTTGCTTGCATTTCCCTCCCTCTATCCCTCCCCTGAAAGCCCAATGTAACTGGGAACTCTTGTCATAAATTCTTATAAGCCATGAAAAATTGCAGCATTTTTTCCTCCTTGGGTAAGAAAGTTTTGTGAATCTGGTAGATTTTTGGTTACTTTGACAAATCTCAGCAGTGAGAGAGCATCAACAACGAAAATAACTTTAGTCTGTTAAACAGGAGTTTTCCCAGATTAAATAAAGCACATTCAGCATCTTTCAGTTACTCTTCAGCTTTTCCATTAGGCTTTTTTCTATTGTTTAAGTGGATGCTAGGTAGAGCTAAGAAGGGACCTGGCCTATATTTATGCAAAGCCCATTCATATCTCTTCTCTCTGAACATTTAATTAGAAACATATACAAATAGTTATGTTTCTTCAACAGATTAGGTGGTAGTATCTTCATGTTTAACAGAAATATATATATAGGTGTATATACACACACACACACACACACACACACACACACTCACCCCTGAAACAGGAAGCTGAAAAGAAGTCATTACATATTCAACTTCTGTTTTCCACTGGAGAAAAACACCTTAGATGAGAAAAACCACAGAAAAACTACAGAAAAAGCAAGATATTTTCCTGGTCAGTTCACATTAGCAAATGCAGGGACAACTGTTTCATGCCTCTTTAGTGTCCTTCAGAGTTTGGTGAAAGAAAAACACAGCATAAATTAATTTTCATAAAGTAAAAGATACAAAAATATCTGGAAAATAACTTGGCACTGAAGGCTAAACTGAGTCCATGCTTGAGTGTTTTCCTAAATTTCACAGGCTTTTTTGGATGCCACTTTCAGGCTTTGTCTGTGTGCACTTCAAATCAATAAAAGTTTTTTAAAATCTCAGTTATTTTTATGACCTGGCAAGGTCTAGACAACATCATCTTGGCAGAATGGCCATGTCTTAGAGCTAATCAGTTAAGGGTTACAGTACAAGCTCTTCCATAATCAAATAGCTCCAACTCACAATGGACAGTTTGTTGTTTGTTTCACTACTTGGAAAGCAAATGATCTCAGATAAGGCATATCAATCGCTACTGGTCATAAATTACTGTTGACTTTGACAAGTTGTCAGTGAAAAACAAAAAAGTCATATTTCAAAATTGTTATCTTAAGACAAGGAAAAATTCCTTTAGCCCCAGCAGTAAACACAAATCCTTCAGAAGTCTCAGACAAGCATCTACACCTGAAAATGGTCAGAATGAGACCCAGTCCAACACAAATCTCGTAAAACATACCTATTCCATAGGAATAAGAACAGCCCAGGTTGGAAGGGACCTTGACAGATCATCTGCTCCAGCCTTCTCTGGGAAAGGGAGCCTAGATGAAATTATTTAGCAATGTCCAATTACACCTTGAAAATCTTCACTTATGAGGACAGATGATGATCACATCCCTGGGGAGGCTGCTCTCAGTATCCTAGTATTTTATAAGACATTTAAAGCATTCTGAAATTCCTTCCATTTGTCTTCAGTCAATAAACAATAGATTTTAAAAAGACATTTACAGTTTGTGACACATTTACACAAAATAGTTGTATCTTAAAAACTTTTCTGAATGCTATGCTGAAAAAGGAAAACTGAAGTACACTTAACCATCTTCCTTACTGCATTCTAATGTCTGTTGAGATAAGCTCCTTGCATATATCTCATTTTCAGAGAAAATGTTTCAAAGAACTGAATTTTTCCTTTCTTGTAGCTGGAAAGAAATTCTGGTTCACTGTAATGCCAGGCTCCAAATGTCTCATGGTTGCCCAGGGAAATTTGTTTCCTGCCCAC
Source organism: Corvus cornix cornix (assembly GCF_000738735.6). NCBI lineage: Eukaryota > Metazoa > Chordata > Aves > Passeriformes > Corvidae > Corvus > Corvus cornix. The sequence goes on along the minus strand of NC_046334.1, from coordinate 36,943,972 downwards.
TGGCTTTGCAAGATGCCTGCACTGTATTTAACTTCAGAAATTTTTTTATATGTGCAACCTTACAATAAAGGGTATTGCATCTCACTACTGCCAATATGCATAAAGTAGCTTAGTTATTAAGTCTGGTAACTCAATAATTTTTCCATTTTCCAATTTTTTCACCTAATGGCCTTCACTTATTTAAAGCAGTTTCCCACAGCTAACAAGGCATGCATAATAATGAGAAAACATTTTTCTGAAATAATGGTCCATAATATACTACCTTTAAGAAAGAGAACTGTGAAAGAAGGATCATGCTAGTTATATTGATTTGAAGGTTTTTCAAAGCACACTCCTTAATCCCAGTTTTAAATACAATCATTTAGATGAAACATGACAGTAAATCTTAACTGCCAAGATAAGTCTGAATACATTTCTAAAGCCGTCCTCACTCTGCACAGACTACATCATTGTAACAAAAATAGTCTTTCTCCTTTTAATAGAAAAATGAACACCATAGTTGAAGTCTGGATTCTTGAGAAACACGGCTCAGATATTTGAAATACAATGTTTTATCTTATTTTTCACTGACATCAGGGTTTACTCCAGTCACTGCTAATCTTTGTGAGATACTGAAACAGACTGTAAGACAAGTAAACAATTACTATTGCCTCAGGAAGTAGAGAATTGAGATACTTTTAAGAATCAATATGAATTAGCTTGGATTTGCTTTATACAGGTTTTTTTATTACCACTTTTTTATGAATGCAGGACATAGCTTTGTTTTTTCAGTGCAAGCAGAGCTTCTGAACTATGTCAAAATTTGTCTGTTTCTATTGCTGCTGAATCCCATTCAAACTAAGTGGGGGTATCAGTCATCTTTTTCCTAAATGTGTTTTGTTTTGTTGCCTTATCTGATGACAAGGATGTCTTAAAAGCTTTGGATGAATGAGATATTTTTGTGAAGAGGTTTTATACAGCAAAAATATTTTGGACCTTCCTCTAGCAGAACTATCTCGATATTCATGAAAAAATTAATAACATTTCCAGCAGATAAGGTCTGCTTTAAAATCCTATATATTAGTAATGTCTCACACATGGGATTTCTTCTTTGTATCCATCATTGTTGTGGTACTCAACAAGCTGGATAGATCTCACATCAACATTCAGCTATGCCAAGAAGCAGATAAGAATAATTTTTACTCCCATTTTAGAGTTTGTAAAGGAAAAAGAAATGGCAACACTATAGAACAGATTTTGAAAATAACTATGCACATTCTCAAGATTAGACAACATTACAATCTCCAAACATTTGGAGACTCTTCATTTTGTGAGAGAATTAAAAACACAGCCCTATTTTCCTAAAAGTGGTATGAAGCAATACCACAGAGACAAGAACAGAACTGTTGACAGCATCAGTTTCTCTCTGTACTCCTGAAGGCTGCGTCCTAGCCCTACTGAGGCCCATAAAATGCACAGCAGCCTAATTTGCTTTTTGCAATTACTGCACTCCTGCTCCCTTGGTAATGGGCTTCATATTGCTAGATATCCTAATTGCTGAACTGACACACTGCATTTGTAATGCAAGGCTATTTACATTTGTACTGCAGCTTTTCATCCAACTTCTTTTATTCCAAGGAAGAGGTCACAAAAATCCACTATAGGATTACTCATCAGCCAGAGACTATTTGAGTTCTGCCCATTTATGTCTCCAGATTGAAAGGATGAATCACTCTCAAACATCATTTCTGCATATAGACCACATCTCCCTATCAGGAAATGTGAATGAATTTGAATTTGATCCACCAGGGCCTCATCTGTTTCAAAACCCCATAGTCAATACAACTGGCATATTTTTCATCTGTGTCTCTCATCTCCTTAGCTGACATACAAGACCATTTCTTTAAAAAAACCCCTAAACACAGTTTGATGACAATTTCAAAAAGAAGCACCCTTACTGAGTATTAAGAATGAAAAAATACCATTTATATACAATTGAAACAGTGATGATAAATTGATCTCATTAATTGTTCCAGTATCTCTGGATCAGTATTAAATACAAACTGATAGTACATGCCACTTTCACCACAGTTTTATGTTTTCAGTTGAATCTGAATTTTCTTGTCTACATCTATGACTGAAATAGACTTGCTTCAAGTGCTGTGTCTCCTCAGGAAAAACAAAGGTGCAAAAATACACAAGAAACATCATTCTGAATGAAGAAACTTGATACTCCAGGTGAGATTTCAGTTAACATATAAGCAGAACCAAGACATCTGCCAATGAAAGAAGCTTCTTAATTCAGCAAAACCCATTCTTCATTATGACTTGGATGCAGAACTCAAAAGAACACCAAGGAAGTTTGCTGATGATACTAAATTGGGAGGAGTTGTCAACTCCTTTGAAGGCAGAGAAACCCTGCAGAGAGATCTCAACAAATTAGGAAGCTGGGAAACACCAACCATATGAAGTTTAACACGAGCAAGTGCTGGATTGTGCACCTGGGATGGGGCAGCCCTGGATGTACAGATGGACTGGGGAATGAGATGATGGAAAGCAGTGCCACGGAAAGGGACCTAGGGGTCTTGGCTGACAGAAAGTTGAACCTGGGTCAGCAGTGCCCTGGCAGCCAGGAGGGCCAAGTGTGTCCTGGGATGCATCAGGCACAGCATCACCAGCCAGGCAAGGGAGGGGATTGTCCTACTCTGCTCTGCACTGGGGCAGCCTCACCTCGAGTGCTGGGGGCAGTTTTGGCCGCCACAATTATAAGAAAGATATTAAACTATTAGAGAGCATCCAAAGAAGGGCAGCAAGGGTGGTGAAGAGTCTTGAGAAGAAGCCATATGAGAAGCAGCTGAGGTCACTTGGTCTTTTCAGAGGAGGAGAGGAGGAGACTGAGGGGACATCTCATTGTGGTCTTTAGCAGGGGAAACAAAAGGGCAGGCACTGGTCTCTTCACTCTCATGACCACTGGAACAGGCTCCCCAGGGAAGTGGTCACAGCACCAAGCCTGACAGAGTTCAAGAAGTGTTTGGTCAGTGCTCTCAGGCACAAGAGATGTCACACAATGGTGTGACTCTTGGGGTGTCCTGTGCAGGGACAGGAGTTGGACTCGATGATCCTGATGGGCCCCTTCCAACACAGAATATTCTACAATTCTGTGATTGCCAGTATTCAATAAGGCCAAAACTATGAAATGCATGGGAACTTGCCATTGCACCAACACACACAGAACTCCCCTTCACTTCTTCTGTTTTGTAGATGTACAAAGTTTTTTCCCTCTGAAGTAACTAGGCTTTTTGAAACTACAAGTACTGCAACATGAGCATGTAAAGCTACAGATTTCCATTTCCTTTGACCCCCTTATCTTCATGTCTCAAAGGATATTGTCATCCACAAGTTTATAAAAATTAGAAACTTTTAGAAACTGTTAGCTTCCAATTCATTAGCTAAATCATTAAAGTGACAGTAAAATGTGGCCTGTGGAGTCTCACTGTTGTAACTGTGCCATGCAAAAATATCCTCTGAAATACCACTCTGAAAGAGCAAACACCTAATTGCTTATAGAGCAGGACACATTTTCTTCTCCATGGGGCAGGACCACAGGGTCCTTCATGTGCCTGTGCTTTGCAAGCACCTACTTAAGAGCAAAGGAGATATTTTCTGAGTACACAAACACATGCATGACCTAAGTGAATGGGAGTTTCTGAGTATAGTATCTCTTCCATTGCCCAGCAGCTCTCTTCAAATGCTTACATTAAGTCCCCAAAATAGTTTTATCTACTAATATAAAACCTGTATGAGGGCACTGTCTTTCTTCACATTAGGAAAATAGTCTTGAAATAAAAGTCTTGAAATAAAAATCTCAGTTCTGCTGAGACTGTATATTGTTTAATGAGTTTACTACAAGTGAAGAAAGAAGTGCACTTCTATAAATTTTGCATGCTGTGCCTGCTCTTTTCTTAGTTCATATGGGTTTTTTTGTTAATAAATGAAATAAATCCTTAAGTTCCATATCAGCTTTATAGCTACAACTGAAGTAAAATTCATGTTTTATTGAACTAAAAATGCAGCCAAGGATGTTATATTTAATATGTGAAACACATACATCACTAAAATAGAACATTTTTATTATTTATTATCACTTTATACTTCTGAAGAGTCTTTCAATTTATGTGTAGTTAAGTCAAAAAGGGACTTAAAAATTTTAAGGGTCTCCACTCAATGATAACAGAGATAATAAAAAATAAATATTTGAAATTAAGGTGAAATTAAGGTATAGTTAAGGTATAAACTTTTTCAATCATTAATTCAAGATGAGGCTTTAATATTTCTTTTGAACCATATTTCCGACAGAACTTATTGCTGTGTCATATTTAAGTGTACGTTGTTGTGTATTTATGCATGTGCACTCAAATCACAAATACACATCTGATTCAGGCCCTGTAACAGTTAATGAAACAGAAAAGAAACAAAACAATATCTACAGCTAAGTGGTACAAGCTGTCTGTCACATCTGTCCCCCACCTACAACTTGACAATATCCGGAGCAGGTAGTCACTCCAGCCACATATAAGTGTCTGGCTGTTACTCTAACCTCCTGCTGTTGAAGCATCTAGGAGCACAGAGTTCAGAATTTCTGTAATTGGATCATCCAGGAGCAAAGTAATTGCTATACTGGACCAGAAAGCTGGCAAAGATAAGGCAAAATGAAAGCAGGCTTGTTGTTTCAGACTTTTATTATTCACTTAAATAATGCTGAAAGTCAGTTCAATGAGATTCAGTTTGTTAGAGATGCTTTAAAGGTGAGATGCATCACGTGCATGATCAGCATATGTAGGAAATAGTGACTGTTAACAGAGATTTTAAAACAAAATTTACTAAACATAGATTAACATCTATTTTGTAACAATGAAGAATACACTGCAAATTCAATTAGTAGCTTTGAGGAAAGATCATCTGGAGAGGAAAAACAGTTTCTCTAACACTTTATATTCTAGGATGTACAAGTTATAGAAATCAGCAGTTAACCTTTAAGTCTGTGATTTTTTTTAGACAAATAAAAAACTAAAAAATATCCTTAATAGGCTTTTTTGTTAGCAGCCTAACCTATAACAGCTAAAACTCCTACCAGAAAGAATATGTATGAAGTCACGTCTTAAGGGGTGAAACAACACATATTTAGTAAGAGCTACTTTGCAGTCAATATCTGATAGAGAGCTATTGCTGAAATAATTTCTTCACTGTGACACTAACATATTCCGTCTTTAAAAAAAAAATCCACCTTCCGAAAATGTAAGCTGTTCTCTGCAAGACTCAACAGTAATGTGCTAAACACACTAGTCCAATAGTTTTCCTCTGCCCTTCCTCTTAAAGGATTACAATGAAGTGTATATCTGATGAAGCCAGAGATGAATTATTGGATATGGATACTTGAAGGGAGAATTATGCAGATATCAGATTCACAGATCAGGTCAGGACAACCATCTTCACAGCTCTATGAAGACAGCTGTTGACTTAGAATCATATCCAGCTATACAGTTTCTTGTCAGTAGATAAGAGGATTTTGAATTCAATAAGTACATGCAAGTGATCACTTGGGCACCAAATTTAACTTAAATACCCCATTTTTTATAAGTTATTATAAAATACATGCTCAACCAAGTTGAAACTCTAAGTATTTCGTAACATCATTCAGAGTCATAGCATCATCACCCTTAAGAATCTGTCCTTAGGCCAGTACTGAACACCACTAAACCACATCCCCAAGTGTCACATCTACACAACTTTTAAATACCTCCAGGGATAAGAAAAAATCTCATTTAAAGGATGGCCAAATAGTTGCATTCATTGAATCAACAAAGCGGGAGTAACTGTTTAGAACTACATCTCTCAAAGCTTTTCTACACCCCCTCCCCAATAAAAAGCAATTTGCCACACACAAATAGAACATGGACAGTGAGTGGAGAGTAGCACACCTTCAAAAAAAAAACCCCAGTGGCCAATTATTGAAACCATCTTCTTCCACTGTCAAGCTACTGTTAGGCAAAAAATTACACTACATCTATACACAGTCCACAGCTTCAGTTGTACAGTTGAATTTCAATTATGAAATTGAAGTCCAATAACCATCTCTGCCTTTTTCCTCCTAGTAGTCATTATTACACCTCAATGCAAATGATCCAGTCATCCAAGCCCTTATAAACTAGTCAAAATATGTTATCAAGCACTCATTCCATATAAAAAGTAATGCCCATAAAACCAATGTAATGTAATTGATTATCACAAAAATAATAAATTTTGCTGTAAATTAATTAGCTGAAACAGGTCAATAGATGTAAAAATGTGTTAAAGAAAAGTTACTGAGGAAAAAGTGGGCAAAAATGGTTTGGTTTTCAGTCACAACTCTGAGAATCAGTTTTGAGTAACAGTGTTTATAAAGAAACAGACAGCTACCAAACTAAGCTAGCCCAGGTCTTGCATTTTGGAATCACTTTCCAGATTATAAAGGATCCCCTACAACCTATTTAAGTCATACAGTAATTCAAAGGGTTATTGAACATTTATACAGCTCATAATACCCTTATTAGATTTATCTCCTTTCTTTATCCTTGTAATACATGTATTGTGTATAGTCAGTAGAAATGGATCTGAGCACAAACCACAGCAATACAGAGAGAACAATCAGTGGGAGATTTTCCACTGTTCTACGCCTTTAGTATTTACTCTCTCCCTAAATTCATACTTGTATTTCTTAGCTTCCAGGACATGCTGCAAAATTTGTATACTCTCAAGATGAAAAAGAAAAATGCTGCAAAGTATGGAAGGAAAAGAAAATCTGGGTCTCCAGCTTTAATTCCCTTCTTTTTACATCCACCTGCTGTCACCATGACTTTGCTGCATCTGTTCGCGGCCACTGAGAAGTGTTCTTAGAAAGTAGTTTGGTTGGGGTTTTGGTGGTTTTCTTACATTTTAATGTAAAATACTCCAGTAGAAACAAAGGTAGTCCAGCCCCAAAAGATTTCAAAAATATCATATCTAAACAACTTCTTTAAGCATAAAAAAGCCCACAGCCTAAAATATAAAGCATTGAGGTGTCCTCATAACAATTCTGCTCATCACAAGACCCACAGATTTTCAGCTATATTAAAAAATGGTCTTAACTCATACTATGTTTTACACATGCAAGCAATAATATTTCTAGCATCAAAATCCATGGGAGTTAATTTGCACGGGTACAATATGCTTCTCTGGTATTTTTTTGCATGCAAAATCATCCCATGGGAGAATTAAAAAAAAAATTACTCAAGCAAACAGAAGAAACTGAAAGTTTCACACTGGGAAAATGGCAGGCTGGATATTTAAGAATTGTTCTGATATGATTACATGGAGTAATTAAATTTTTAAAAAAATGAGGACTCACTAACTAGCAGGAATGGTCTCCATTGAGGCTTGAGCCAGCAAAACACTCACAGGGATGCTGACTCCAGCAGAACAGCTCACTTGCTTTGAGCTAACCAGAGTTAAATGGATTGAACCCTTGATTAATAAATGGAGCTAATAATAAAGTATGAAATTAATTTGCAAACTTTTCTGCTTTTGATTGAACTGTGCACACAATGGTTCATGGGCATTTCTACCCTCTTTATAGACTGCTGTTTGCTCTGATCTTTTTTTGTAAAACATAGAGAAAATACGAAGTTCCCACAGACTCTTATTTCCTAACAGAAATTATAAGCACATAGAGAAAAGATCAGATCTTGCTCCAAGGCAGTCAAGACACCACAGTGAACAGATCAGGTATACCTCAGAACTTCTTTTCAGTGATGACTACTTTTGGAGTACAAATTCATACTGTATTTATAGCCTTGCTTAGTTGTCTTCCTATAAAGTGTGTACATACAGACACTTTTTGTAACCATAATAGTTAATATTTAACAATAATTTTATATTTAGATATTAGACAACTTGGTGGTATTTTTATGTATATACCTGTTATTTACAAGACTGTGGGGGTTTTCATGTGATATATTATTACTCTGAAATAACATTTACGTATTACTCTTCTTAACATTGAATGAGATCTTACACTAAGAGTAAAACATAGACCATTTATCTGAATTTTAATTTCTATTACTACTATAACCTACCTCCCCAGAGACTGGTGTCTCATGTAGATTAGCACAGATCTAAAGATCATGATAGATAAAACAGCTGACACTGGAACTCAGGAACTCCATCTGACTTATGAGAATTAATGCTTAAAATAGAATGTGTTTGAGAAGAAAAAATATCTGAAGAAAAATACATGCAATCTGGTACTTCGCTGTTTGTTGGAAGACAGAAAATTTAATTAACCATGAATTAGAAACAATTCCTTTGCATGCATCCCAAAATTAAATGCAACGGCCAACAGTTCAGCAAACCAAATGAAAAAGTTTATTTATTTTAGTTATCCAAAGACTTGCTTTTGAGATAATACATTTTCAGAATGTTATGTTTCAGCCTTGTGGTGAGCACCTATATTTTTTACAGAGAAAACTGTCCGGCAAATTATTTCATACAGACTCCACTTTGCTTTCAGAGACTGAAGTACATTTCTAAGCCTTTTCTTGCTTGTTGAGGTGTATTGAACAACTACATTTTTCTTTTCAGTGAAATTACTCTCATATTTTAAAATTGGCCTTTCTATTTTAGGACTGTGTTTAGCGAAAAACATTTATTCCATTTGTAGTTTTGTGTTTAGTAATAGGTCAAAGCCTCTGGGGTTTCACACTTGAATGAATTACATCCTGGGGAATCCTGTGTACTGAGAAAGCCAGACTAATTAACATAATCAAACATGTCTCAGTAAAACCAGTATCTAAAACTACAGTGATGTCATATCCCATCACAACACCCTCTTAAAATGATGGAATGTTTGAACTGGCGATACAAGTGTGGTAAGGACTACATACATGAGGTCTTTATTCCCTACCATTATGATGCATGTGGTTTTCAACTGTCAGTTTGGAAGGCAATCTAGTGCTTGTAAGAAAATTAATAACTCTTACTTTGTAGCTGAATATATCATTGTAAAACATTTTGGGTTTATAGATGCCCATGTTTGAACTTTGGAGCCATCATTGACTTGAACTGAATCTCAAGAATCATCAGATTTTACCCAGTGGCTTTTGGACCAAACCCAGAACATACAACAGACCTAGATCTAAAGACTTTAAAAGTGATCAGTTCTGGTCCCTCTTTAGATATTGCAATCATTTAATTGCTTCAAAGTAGGATTATTTCTCTTCTATTCTGAATTCATCTTTTATCAGGTTCCAATCCTGCTGATTTACTACCTCTACTTATTTTAAACTTTAAATTTTTTATCTTGACTTCAAAATTGCTTTTACTTCATGCAGGTGTTTAAAGACCCTTCAGTTTTTTATAAGGTGAATTTTAAGGTTGTATTAAAAAAAGTATTCCAAACTAACATTCTTGTAGTTCTTTTCAGAAACCCTTCAAATTTGTCAGCTTCCTTTTTACAGAATGATTAAACATACTGAACCATAGTGTGTTTGTGCCTGGGCATACCAAAATGATAATAATAACTTCTCGTGACTACAACTATGGTTAGTTTATCTTAATATTCCAGAATAACAGTATCACACTAAAAAGCACATTAATTAATCCTTCCATCCATATGTGCACTTTTATTCTTCTGTGTGAATAATTTGGAGTAGCTGCATTCTCTTGCATTCAATTGTATAAACTGTGGGTTAATAAAATGAGGTAGTCTATCATATTGACCTATCTTATTTCTTGCTGTCCAAATATACACAGTTTTTCAATTATCCCCATTTTTGGAACAACAACAAAAAAATATAATATACAACGAAAGTAATATAATATAACACTGTTATCTGGATAAGGAACACCTTCTTCCAGTAACCTTAAAGCATTTTTGCTTCACAGGCTACTCCTGGTGAACATCTCTCAAGTTCATAAATACAAGTGGTTTACTTTCATACCTAAATCGTGATTGGACCAGAGATACAGTAGCTATCCAACCTGCTGGTTATAAGGAGAATTAGAAATTGACATTGGAATATTTTGGTGAAAACTTTATTCAACATATTAATGTTTTCCATTTGTGAAGAATGTACTTCAATTAACCTCCAATTGTACTGAAAGTAAATGATGCAGCTCAGTTTTGTGTGCATATGGTACACACATACCAGCTATCATGTTTTGAATGATGAGCAAAATTATTTGATGTTTTTATGCAGATATATGAGGCATATATAAATAAAGACATTAATACTTGAGACAGAAGCTCTGTGGGTTCTGTTTTTAAAATGGATGTTCAAACAAGTCTCACCTTTCGATCTACTGTGACTTCCAGAAGTATCAAGAGATACCATAATGATCTTCTAAAGATGGGACACAGCCATTTGTTTAGCTTGGTATAATAAGCAGGTAAGTCTACCAGTAATGATATGGAAAGACTAAAAAGATGATAATTAAAACAATAGTGAATTAAAAAATTTATAACAATTAGGGGAAATTTTATCAAAGTTTGAAGTCAACAGTATACTTGAGTGTTTTGTTGAACTGGAACCTTTTATAAATCAAGGCGAGTTGTTTGAATTCACTCAGAAGAGAATATTTTAATATTCAACGCTACCCACAGAAAATTTTCAAAAGCTTGAAAACAACATTCTTATTTAGCAGAATAAAATAATGCAACAGTAAACTGGTTACTTAAAGCACAAGCAAGTGTATATGTTTCCCACAAGGGTTTTGAGAAGCTTGAACTCTGCATATCTAAAGTATAGCCTGCACTTATAATTAATAGAACGGTTCCTAATGGAGACATGGAGAGTTCACGGTGGTAGTTTTAACTAATAGCACCATAAGAAAAATGCATTTACCTCAGTGAAAATAAATTAAATGTTAGACCAATTCATTGCTGAAGTGCATAATGCACAAAGTTAAATAGCACCTGGAGAAGCAGCCTTGCTGCATACTTATTTTAAGGGGAAAGATAAGAACCAACTGTTCTAAATATACAAAGTACTCCACTGATTCTGTGGAGAACATGCTTTGACAGACCGCCCCTGAGCAAATAGAGGGATTCTTTAGTTTGTTTGTTATTGTGTTTTCAGTTGAGGGTTTCTTTCAACAAGTTTCTTTCATGATCATTATTGACACCCAGGGTTACAGAAAGAACGAAAACAAAAGGATCAACTTTTTGCAAAGTGGACCTAGAAACTCAGAGCATCCCTACTCTACTAACTACTATGAATCTAAAAAGTTCAGGGAACAGAGGAAAGACAAGATACCTGGAGGTGGAATGTCAATGCTTTCAAGGTTTCTAATTAAATACCCTATTTCTAACTCACACCTATCTTTGGTTATATGGAATGCATAAAATCCCTGTTTCTAATTTCTTTCCTGCATCTCTGCTAGTTGATGACCTTTTAAACTTTTCTTTTTCTATTTTGTTTTAAAAGTTGTTTTATATTTCAGTCTCTCTCTTTCCATCTTCCTTTTTCTGTAATGAGTTTATTATACTTCCCTAAAATTTCAGTTCCTTTTACTTTGCTTCATGTGCCTTATCTTGCTGAACCTTAGCCTTTTTCCACATCTGCTTCTGTCTTTGGCATTTAAGTTTTCTATGGCTTTTTAATAGTTTTTATAAGAGTCTGGCATGAGATAATCGTGTGGGCTGTGCAACCATTGGAGCTGCACAAGTAATAGGGCTGCCATCAAACACAAGTTAGTGGCTACAGGAAAAAAAAGCTGTCAGATCATACTGAGGCAGTCAAGAAGAGGGGGATAGGCCCAGTCAGATGATGTTTGCAAATGTAGAGTCCTGAACTGGTCCCCCCAGATTTCTCTTTCCAGTGGCTCTCCCAGACATGATGTGGGTATTCAAAGGCCATTGTCTTTTAGGCCCACAGAGCACCCCTACCTTACAATCTCACACATATTTTCCCCTTCTGCCCTTCTGCAGGTGCAGCCCTTCCTAAAAATCCTTCATTTTAATTTTTGCACAAACCGTACAGATTCCCACAAGAATTTCTCGAGCAGCATTTCTCAATATCAACTCATAAAGCCTTAGCACCTGGTTTGCATGAAATGTTGTTTGGTTTCTCTGACAATAAATGTAATCGTGTCACTTTCCTACTGCCGCCTGTGTACTAGCAACCTTATTCTCGGTCCCTCCCTGTTCTTATGAGTAACTTTCCGGTTTTTCCCTCTCCAGATGTTCTTTCCCTTGTTCATCCCATAATCCCCTCCACTCTCCTTCCCAGTCAAACTTGCAACTCTTTGGGTTTCCCTCTTAGTCCACCTTATGGCATTAGATCATCTTTCTTTTCTGAAAAAGTCAATTAGAACAGGATATACTTTTTCTGTGTCAATCTGCGCCGTACTTTCAAAGACGGGACTGAAACACAGAGACGGGTTTCTCACCCCCGCTCACTCATTTCGTAAGAAAAAGCATACCACCAGACCTACAGGCGAAGCAGAAGCGCCCCTCTTTCCCCAATCCTTTCCGAGACCCGAGGTTCAGTGAGTTCACCCGATCTCTCTGAGGGTCGCTACCCCGTGTAGACATCGACTCCGCCGCCCCTCTCCCCGCGGGAGGGAAGGCGCTCGGGCAGGGGCCGTTCTGAGCACAGACGTCGCCTGCCAGCCCCGTGGAGCCCTCCCCGCTGCCCGGCGGGACATCTCCCCCCGGGGCAGTCCCTCCAGGGCGCCCCCTCGCCGCAGCCGCCGCTCCCGGTCCCGCCCCGCGCCCTCCGCGGCGGCCCGCGCTCTCCGGGGGGCGGCCGTAGCCGGCCCCCGCCCAGCCTCCCGCCCGCCCCGCCGCCGGCCGCGGCGCTCCCCGTGCCCGGGATGCGTCCGGCGGCGGAGTGCCGGCTGCTGGCAGGAGCCGGGGGCAGGCGGGCGGGCAGGGGGGCTCCCGCCGCCGCCGCGGCTCGGCGCCGCCGCCGCGGCTGGGATTAGGCTCCCACTGGGCTGCGATGCGGAGCGGCGGGGCGGGCGCGGCGGGGCCCAGCGGGAGGGCGCGGGGGACCGCCAGGCGCTGAGGCGGGCGGCGGGCGCGGAGCCCCGGAGCTCTCCAGGGTGCTGGGAGCTGCCCGCCCGCCCGCGGGGAGCCGCGCCGCCCGAGCCCGCCGAGCCGCGCCGCCGAGCCCCTCCGATGCCTCCGACACCGCCGCTCCCGGGCTCCGCCGCGTCTCCGAGCAGCATGGCCCGGATTAGGTACCTCCGCGCCGCTGTCTCGGGGTTTTATCTGTGGGAAGCTGCTGTACTGCTCAGGTGAGTTGCTTTCTTTGGAAAACTAGAGGTGTCCCCCTTCCCGGGTTTCGGGCAGCTGGAATGCCTGGGACGGGTGCGGACAGCCGCCGCGGTCACTGCCTTTTCTCACCACGAACGCCCGGCTACCTGCGGCAGCCAGGCTGTGGGCACAGAATGCGTGAGCTCCATGCTTCCTGAACGGCTTTGTAACATTTCCCTGTCCCGAATTTGATTTTGCATTTTACGAGCAGGAGGTTGCGTACTTCCTTCACCTGCTCGCAGATAGAGTTTCCCTATAAGATCTGTGAATTTTATCACTGTTTTCAGCAGGAATTGTAACATCAATGATATTGAAAATTCTTAAGGTGCAAAGTGTCTACCTGTAAAAGTTATAGAAGGTGATCTGAGTTGGGAATATATAGACTTCATTATTATTGTCGGTTCTTTTCAGCAAAAGGAAAATCAAAGATTGCGTTAGGTCAGAAGTCTTGTATAGAAACAGAAAAACACTAGCTGAGTGAAGATAGGATATGGTCTATAGAAGTTCCCCTAAGAGGGAAAGCATTTGCTGTTCTACCGACAGTCTAGGATTTGTATTATGAAAGATGGCAACATATCCATAAATTATGACCTGAGTGGAAGATTGAGGTTCATACGGCTTTCTCTACTTTCTGCCCAGCACACTCTTTCTAGGTGAAGTAATGTTATTATATCAAGGCAAACACTGCAAGTGTGGTGATACCAGGCTAAAATGAACTTGAGTCCTCCGTGAGGGAAAACTTTAAAAGAAAAATCACACATGTAAAGAAAGAGACTTCAGTGTCATCATATATTCACTGCTAATGCAGTTAGCTATGCTTGTTATCAACAAACATTCTAGCTCCGTATCACAATAAACAAACTATGGCATATAATATGACAGTGCCAAACTATTTTAAGAATCACATCGTTACTTAACAAAGACAAAAAAAGAAACTTACATTTGAAAAGAGAGTTTGGGGATTATACATGTAAGGGATTTATAACCATGAAGTTAAATCAGCAGCGTGTAGTGTCCCACAATGATGGCACACTTCACAAGTACTCACAGGTTTATAGCAAATCTTTCCTTTTTGAAGTTAATTTAATTACGTGCTTTGCATCAACATATGCAACATTAATAGTTTATAATGCGATTTTATTGTAAATGTGCCTCAAGAAAGAGATTTTAAGAAACTTGGTCACATGGTATGAGATTGACACTGGGAGAAAAGTCAATGCATGTATATTACACTTCAAATTTTTCAGTGTGTTTGATGTTCAGTGTAGGTGACCAAATCCTTGTATAGTGTAGGCAATGCAAGCAGCACTATGCTATTATTATTCTATTTCATTGTGTATATTATAGAACTTATTTTTCCTCTGCATATTTTTTCCATCCTACTGTTGAATTGTTCATCCTTTATTTTAATGATATAAAAACATTTGTTCCAAGGGGGAAAAAAATCTGTAAAGTCAGTTATGAAAAGCATCCAGGTGTTTTGCATCACATACATCTGAACTAATATTTGTTTCCAAATGTATACAGAGATCTTATTTAGCATAAATTCAAACTATTCTCTTCAATGTCCAGATAACTGTGGTATTTTCCACCTTCTGCTCATAAATAGCCATTTTATGATAATGAACATGGTTACTGTGCACAAAGACTACATGGTTGGAGAAAGAGTTCAGAAAGCTGCTCATGATCTGTGTATATCTTCCACATCAATCTCAAGATAGAGACAGCTGGTGACTTTAGGTCTAATAATAATACATGAGAAACCTGAGTCAGTGCAAACACATTGGAGTCTTCTCCACATGCTTTAAAATGGAAAAAAAGAAAAAAAAGAAAAAAAATATTAAAACCTGTAAAATTCTCAACTCTCCTGGAGCCATTATTTTTATTTCTTTTCCAACTTAAGCCTTGTGAAATGATTTCCATTGGAGCAAAGGGAACAGGAAATAGTAGACACAGACTTGAGCCTTAGCACCTATATAACACTTGATGAGAAGATGGATGTGCTTGCATTTCCAGGAACAGCCAAACCTTAAGTGGTTTACTTGCTTGCACATTTTGGAGGAAATAATGTTATCTTCTCCTACATTGTGCAACTTTGAAACTTTTCCGGTCTTCTTTAATGAACTGAAGGCTGTGTGAGAAAACTGAATGAAACTAACAGGAAAAACCTCCATTACTTGTCCAACAGCCCTGAGGATATTTAAAATTAAAGTTTAAATTATATGCCTGTGAAGATAGAAAAGGGATGTTTTTCAGTATAAATTTAGACTTGCTACTTTAATGAGCAAAGTCTCAAGATGCATGCTTCGCAAGAAGAAACTTCACCTGATTTATTTTTTATTAATTTTTAATTTTTCATTCCGCATCAGAAGACCCTTCAAATTGCAATGACTGAAACAAGACGTATATTGGTCATTATAGGATCTAATAATTAGTTTGATCTCCAAAAGACATTGTAGGGGGAAAAAAAAAACATTAGAAGAGCAATGAAGCTGGCAAAGGGTCTAGAGAGTAAGTCTTGTGAGGAGCAGCTGAGGGAGCTGGAGTTGTTTAATCTGGAGAAAAGGAGGTTCAGTGAGCACCTTATTGCTCTCCACAACTCCCTGAAAGGAGGGTGTAGCCAGGCAGGGATTGGCCTGTTCTCCCAGGTAACCAGTGACAGCACAAGGGGAAGTGGCCTCAAGCTGTGCCAGGGAAGATTCAGATTGGATATCAGGAAGAATTTCTTCATGGAAAGGTTGGTAAAGCATTGGAATGGGCTGTCCAGGGGGGTGGTGGAGTCACAATCCCTGGAGGTGTTCAAGAAATTACTAGACATTGCACTTAGGGCTGTGGTCAGGTTGAGAAGGTGGTGCTCAGTCAAAGGCTGGACTTCATGATCTTGAAGGCTGATCTTTTCCAGCCTTAATGATTCTGTGATTATCTGTAGTCTTTCATAATATTGTGCATGTTTGTACTACTATGTCATAGATTAACACACATATTAATAATATATTAATAGACCATAAGCATGAAAACAATGGTTAAAGCACATAACACTCTGGTTTATGCAATATTTTTGAGGATGGAGAGAAAAGCTATTATCAGACCCAAAGTAAAAAAAATATTACTTATTACTACCAGTCTGAGCCCGAATGTGATACTAAGAGGGTGCAGATGTAAAAAAGAGGGTAAAATCTAGGAAAAGGAATATAATTTATCCTAAAAATAACTTTAATTTGCTACCAAAGAAAGAAAAAATTCTGAGATATGGTTTGAAGTTATAATAATGTCTAAGACTGAGTATTCTTCTGAGTTTTCAATAAAGTAATAGTGTTAAAAAAAATCCTCTGGATTTGCCTGAATTCCAAGAAGTCATGACGAAAGCAAGATCGTATTTGTAGAGTCAACACGAAGATCAGATTTGTGAGTCAAACAGTTTTATAAGAGCTCAGGAACTTTCATGGACAGCAGCACTGATCTATTAGAACTACCCCATCAGGGACTTGCCATGGATTTGCTTTTCCCTTAAGGGGTGCAGTGCATCTATTTTATATGCAGACCAGCATGTGGGGAAAGAACAGGGCGAAAAGGTAGGGGGCACTGTGGAAATGCAAAATAGATTCTCCCTATGTGGTATTTCTTTATTTATCCATATTAGCATAGACCAAGAATCATGCTACAATTAGATTATTACCTCTTTCCTTCTTCTTTTCACTACTCCATCGGACTTACACTGAAGGAAACAGTATCACAGACACAGATAATGCTCTAAAAAACCAGATTTTTGTGGAAAAAAGCTCCATGCAACCTAACTTTGGGACATATCTGAGTTCACAGTTAACTGATTTTGAAATTGTTCCTGCATTTCTTTGCAAATTGATTTCAGGTGAATATCTATAAGAAGCAGAAGTCATTATCCTTTAAGCCAGTATTAGTTCCTTCAAATAATGAAAGCGAAAAAATACAACAGCTTAAAACTATTAAATCTGACATAGCATCACAGACGTCTTTGAAAATAAAGATTTTCAGGTGTTCTAATGCAGCTTCAGTAGCTTATTAATATGTTAAGAATTAGACCTACAATACTACTCAAGAAATGAAAGTGTCTGTTAAAATCAAGATACGAATAAAAGTACATAGAAGAAAATCTATTAATTCAAGATGACAGCACTGAGGCACAGTACCATTCCTCAGCAGCCCAGACTCAATCTGAAAGATAGTTTCTGTGGAATAAATCAGTTTACAGACTCCAGGTCTAAAGAAAAGCACTTAGCACATCTCAGGAAGTAGCAAAGGAAGGGGAGGCAAGCTGGGAGTTCAGATTCCCAGCAGGAAGGAGCAGGATTCTGCCATAAATGTTGTCAGTCCCACAGCACTTGTATGAGAGAAGAGCAGTTCAAACAGTCCAAATTGATGAGCAAAGTTAGTAATGAAGAGGTATATCCAAGGTCAAAGCCAAAGGGTCAGGGCAGCAGGTGAGGCTCACGATCAAAATTACGAAGGTACAAGACTGGGTGAAAGAATGCTTGCACACTCTCATGCAGAGACCACAAGAATCTCCCCAGCACTTCTGAGGGTGAAAAAAAAAGATAAACAAACACAGATAAAAGAAAAAAAACAAGTCATTAGAGAAGACAGTGAACTCCTGCTGAGGGTTCTACAGAACAAATACAAACAGCTCTGTTTCAAGGCTTGGTTACCAGAGCTCACACTGAGCCCAGTAAGTAAAACTCCTGTGATGAAGCATCCTTCTAAAAGTCTAGGAGGAGAGCATCAGTACCTTTAGGGAAGTACTGTACTTTCCAAAACTCAGAAAAAAGTGACAAAAGTGGGTTTTGTAACCAAGAATATGTAACTTAAATTCTCTCGTATTTCAGCTCTACCAATTTTTCATGTATTTCTATACCTCTGTAGACACTGAAATCCCTTTGTACCAAATAGGAGTTTCTCCATGAGTACAAATTTGATTATGGCTTTAGCTATCCATTCTTTATTTCTATAAAAACTTGGTTATTTTTCTAAGTGATTACCATCTTTATAATTTTGGGAAAGGATTAGATATGTTTGTGTTTACAGTACTATAAACTGTAAAAAAAAATAAATAACATAGAAATTTCAATCAAACACAAAAATCTTTCAATTCTTACAGTGCTAGTGACATTTTCTTACTTTTCAACCTCTCCTAATTCCTTCCTAGCCAATTGATGATAACAACAACTGAAAGCAAGTAATATTGTGAGATAAGTGCTGTACTTCTGTATGATGATAAATGTAGTAGTTCCTCTACCAGATTAGTCTTGTCCAGGCATCCTAGGAATCCTGACAATCAGAGAAAATGAAAATTTTTACAAGATTAGAGCTTCTTATTTTAACAGATTCAGAATACAGGCTTCAAATGACCTTACTGACTATTACATAATAGTACCTATGGGGAATTATTCCTGCAAATCAGCTTTTCTCAAGTAATGGATGATGAAGAGCCCTTGTGTGTGGTGTTGCTTTTTGTCCTCTTTACTGCTTTTCCTACTAATTTTTGTGATGTTTAGTGATATAATCAGTAAAGGGACATAGCAAATAGAAGATATCACTTTCACTGATACATAGGCATCATGAATAGGTCAAGTAAAAGGCACCTTTTTGAGGAGACCAACTACCAGCAAAAAGGAAACATCTCAGAGGGCAGGAAAATACACAGCAAAAAACAATGTTTAACAAGAATGCAGGACCAAAACAGAAGAATGAGAAGAACATTGGGAAGCAGAATATCTTGCTCAGTAAAGTCAAGAGAAAAGGGTGAGAATCTTAAAGCCTGTACTTTTTTTCTAGCTCAATCCATTATTTTTTATAGCTTCTGAGGCAATATTATCCTACCTGGCTGATGTCCTTAGATGTTGTGGCAATGGAAGTGCAAGTAGTGAGAATAAAAAGAAAGAGTGAAAAGAAAGTAAAAAAAAATAGATGGTGTGTGTTTATACAGATATAACACAATGCATTTCATTATTAGTTTTCCAGTTATATGTCTAATTAATTGCTTCAATACACATTGAATACAACAGCAAACAGGGTAATAATACTCAATCTACACTTAACTGGACATTCTACCTAATGAACAGAAAAACAGAATCAATTATGTTGGAAAAGACCTCTAATATCATCAAGTCCAACCTATGAATGAACACCCCCATATCAATTAGGCCATGGCACTATGTTCCATGTCCAGTCTTTTATTAAACACCTGCAGGGACAATGACTCCACACTCCATCATGTTTTATACAATTTTTCTATACCACATACCACCCTGTTATTTCTCTGGGCTGACACTGATGTACAAAATGAGTGGGGACAGCAGGGAAAGTCAGGGCTATTTCTAGGTAGGAACTTCCCCAAGGAAGATCAGTCCTCTCTGATATTGTTATTACTGAAGTCTCCTTCTGGTGACATGAAACATTAGCAAAATGCAGCTTCCAAGGGAAACACTTTGACACTACAGAAAAGGTAGAAAATTTCAAGAACACTCTGGTCCTACGTAGTCATGGTCAGTGATGGGGCTTTTGAAATAGTGGAGCTGCACAAGTAGTGGGGCTACTGACTAATACAAATCAATGGTCATAGGAAAAAGCAAAGCAGCCGATTATCCTGAGGTTCTTTTAGTGAAACAATAGAGCAGAACACGGGAGTACTAAATTTTCTCAGACTGTTCCTTAGGTTGAGCTAATTGTTGTTAACCTGCATGGGATTCTTACAGTTAAAATTAATTCAGGAAGAATATCATAAGCAGAATCAAAACAGCTATGAAATTTAAAAAAAGCAAACTCATTTTCCTCTTTATAATTAAAATTCAAGTTGTAGTTATATCTACATAACCTACTGTCTTAGTTTCATTCCCTCTTTGATCTAAGATAGATATCTAAACACATTTAATCTAAAAAAAGAGTTGGATTATGCTACCCATCACACCATTGCTCAAGGCTTCATATACTATGTACTGTTTATGTTAAGACTCTGCTATGTCTAGAGTTTATCTCCAGTTCCTTGTGAAACGCAAGCTGAATACATTCTCCCTTTTTGAATTTTGAAAAGTAAGATACAAACCCAATGCAATCCTAAACAGCATCTCTGAGGATCCACAAGTACCAGAATACGTAATTTCACAGATCACTTTCTACAAAATTGGCTGTTCACAATTTTGTACAATTTTTACCAACAATTAACATTAATTAATTTTAATTTCAAAGGTAACCACACAGCAGAAATAGCTAGCCAATACAGTTACTCCAGCACGGTTCCCAAAGGTTGCTTTTCTTTTCTTTTCTTTTCTTTTCTTTTCTTTTCTTTTCTTTTCTTTTCTTTTCTTTTCTTTTCTTTTCTTTTCTTTTCTTTTCTTTTCTTTTCTTTTCTTTTCTTTTCTTTTTTTGAAACTATGGTGACTTGACATCTTAGTAGGGGACTACAGAGCTTAGAGACTATTTTGGGAAAAGTTGGTTTATAATGTCCTGGGGTACAGTGGGACTCAATTACTAAAAATATCCTGAGTTTTTGTCCTGCTGTGTCTTTTAATTTCATAAAGTGTTTCAAAACTGCACTGTCCTTTATTATTCAGTAATGCACAGGAGAGTCCATTCCCTGAGCATGTGTAGGCTATGACATCTCCATCTTCAGGGACCAACTAAACTTCCAGGTATTTGAGCAATATATATCCTAAGAGTGCCCTACTAGATTAAATAAATGTCACAAAGTGGTAAATTGCCAGCAAAAAGAAACACCTTGAAATCAATCATGACAAAAGCACTGACTTCACGCAGCCAAGTTGTGGCAAGCTCCTGTGTTCTAAAGTGTCAATTCTGTGCCCAAGCACCTCTGTAGCACTTCTGTGAAGGGATGTGTGTCTGTGGGATCTTTTCCTTGATGTTATTGGGTCAGATCCATTACCTCTGACTCATCAGTATTAGAACTAAACTCAAAGTGGGCAGATTTCAGATCTTATCTGGAGTAAATCCCCTAAAAGACATTTTTTTAAATCCATAGTGGTTTTTTTTTCATTGCTTTATTCCAGTAGAAAGAATTCTTTCTGGAAAGTTTCTTTTCTTTGCTTTTTCTTTTTCTTTTTCTTTTTCTTTTTCTTTTTCTTTTTCTTTTTCTTTTTTTTTCTTTTTTTTTTCTTTTAAGGCAACTCTTAATTTGTAAGAGTTAAAGTAGAATAAAATATCTTGCAGTTTCCCTCAGTTCTTGTGCACTAAAAATTGGTAGTCAATTGTTTTGAACATAATATTGCAAGCTTTTACCACAAAAAATGAATATGAAATGTCCCCACTTGAGACAGTAATCTATGATTACAAGAAGTACAATAGAGTGGGGAACTGGAATTAAAATGCTATTTTCCAACTTCTCCACATTTATGTTAAAATTTTACCAATTTTATCTCCATAGCTTATCCTAAAATTCTATCACTCTGCAAATGATCTCTCAAAATATCTCAAAATATCTCTATTTCTGTATTTCTGTTGTTTCTCTACACGTATCTTTGGATTTAAGAGTGCTCAAATTTTCATCTGTAATTAAAATGTGAGCACAAAGGCACTTGTTCAAATTCCCTAAAAATAATGGTTAACAGAATGCTCTTTTTCATGCTTTTCAACAGGGATGACTCCTTCAGGAGAAAACGTGTCTTGCACATAATAAAGCCTGTAATACTGTTTGGGAAGGGGGCAGCGTCCTCAATGCCTTCATGATGATCCAGGGAAGGGGCTCTACCTGGACCCCATGAAGTCCCTTACTCAGCTGGTGGAGGATTTGTGAGGGCAGTGGGAGATCAGCACAGGTCATGGCCCTTCCTTCCCTCAGCTTATTTCTAGTTCTTCACACAAAGCTCAGGATACTAGGATGATAATTAAGGGGATGCTGACATAATGAAGACTGGAATAGCAAAGACTATATATGTATCTGAGGGGAAGTTTAAACACCACTTTCTACGTGTGAAAGAGAATGCGTGTAGTGGACCAGGATAATTTTGGTGGAAGCATGAAAGGCTAGCAGCACCGTTTTCTTAACCTTCACATTATTTTCTCTGACTTATTCCGTAAGGAATATGCTTCAGTGCATGCATTAGGAATACTGGGTCCTGTCATTATGTGGCATGAATTCTGTCACTCTCATCATCACCCTGAAGCTCAACTCTGGTTTTGTTAAAGAAAGTCTTATACTGATTTATAACAGTGTTGATCCTGGATAGAATTAATAAAAAGGAAAAAATTACTTAATCCACATATCTCATGTAAATTAACATGGCTGGTTGAACATCACCATTCCTGTCTCACAAAAGATTCCAAAGCACGGAAAGATATTCTCACTTTTTCAATGCATAAAAAGAAGTTTAAGTTGCAGAAAGCAGGAAAAAACTCTGCTAATTCTGTGGGGAAGAAGTTCAGAGTCTTTGAAAATTAGAAACTGAGACTCCAGTTCCCATTGACATTGGAAAACTGATTGGGACTGACAAAATAGAAAGGACACTGAGCAGTATTCCACCCAAGCCTGCCAGCATTTCATAAAACAACATTGAAACATATATGTTTCCGTAAAACACCATTTAATGAAAACAGTAGTTTTTCAACTAGAAATATTTTGTCTTAATTGAAAATTCTAAATTAATGCTAATAACGCAGATCTGCACTATAATTAACCGGCTAATCAAAATAAACAATTTCATGTGAAGCGTTTTGGGAAAAAAACTTTATACAGTGACTTTTCAGGCTATATTCAGCTTTTCTCTAACAGAACTTTTATCAAACTTATTTTAGAAAAAAGTCAAATCTTCTAAACAGCCATCTGGCATGCTCACTCAAGATACAGGATTGATAAACGAAGTGTTTCCCTAAGACAAACAAAATAGTGTTTAATCTAATTGTGGTTCAATCTTCACAAATCTGGGGGTTTAATTCAAAATTAATTTTTTATCTAGGTATGATAAACCTCAATCATTCTAATGTAAGACTTTCTGAGAAGATTTTTATGCATAGTAAAAATTGAGAACAAACAGAAAAAAAAAACATTTTCAGTTTTGGTTATGGTTTTCAACTCATAAAAGTGGATTTTTAAAGCAAAACAAGAAAAAGAAGGAACAGAATACATATGACATTATAATTGACCATTAATTATGATTACAATAAAGATATCTCTTCTACAGATGTACACTTTAGTGGACATTGTTTCTGTTTATACTGTTGAGAGTACAGCAACCTAATACATGCAAAGCTGATGGGGCACTGCCACAACAGTAGAAAATCCATTAGAACTAGAAAAGTCGGTGATACACATCTCTACAACTTAAAGGGCATCTTGAAATGTATTCAAAATACGGAAAGAAGCTATAATCTGTAGGATTCTGTTAGCAGAATTCACAGGTTCTTCCTAGATCTAGGAAGAATTGCCTTGAGAAACAAGAGTTTGCTGTCAAAAGTCTCATTTGCATTAATCTGCCTTTCAATCTCGTGTTGCCTCATTGTCATCAGCAGCATTACCATTCATTATGGTGGTGAAAGACGCCAGTCATTTCCTGTGCAAGTTCAGCTGATTAGAGGAATCATGCATTAACCATGACAATAAATGTAATTATTCAACTCTGACAGCTTTAGAGAAGAATACCTGGTGTAATAATGTAAAATATTCAAGAAATTATTTTACTTGGTTATTTTGCAATCTATCCATTATGCCAATAACTTTTCTCCATTATCTGAGAATACACAAATTACTCTTTTTAGTGAGAGAATAATGCAAGTTCAGACTACTATAAATAAGTGGTTTATAGATTCTGTAATATTTAAAAAAATACTCCATTGCTTTTAGCCAAGTGCTATCAAAAAAACCCAAACCAAACCAAACCAAAAGTTAATTAAATTTGGAGAAGATCTAATTATTTTTAATTAAAATATAAAGTTGTCAAAACCTAAACCCATTCAGTAGGTCCTTGGGAGAGTAAAAGATTTGTCAGAATTTGAATATTTGAAATATTCTCTGCTCCTCTTTGAGTTAGCTTTTTCCGCCCACCCAAAAATGGGCTGAATAAATTTAAAAATGGTAAGAAACTAAGACCTGAGTTTAGAACATTTATAAAAATAGTCTATACAACAGGTTAAAAGACTATTAAGAGGGTGCGTCAAGGAAAACAATGAAAAATGTTCAGAACAGAGTCCTGAATCATAAAATACAATGATTCACATGCTGCATGGCTAAAGCTGGCAACAGTGAACTTGTCTTATAAAACAAAGCAAAATTACAGAGACGACCTGTAGTTTGTTGAATCTTAATTAAGATAGAAAGCCCTGCCCATAGGATTAGGAAGAATGCTGACAAATTAATTTTCTTCCTTTACCCTAAGAGATTCTTTTTTCCCAAGAAAGGGGTAAAGCATTGTGCTTATATATATGTACCAGGTCACAAACAAACAAACAAATTATATAAATTTAACATTATCTAGACTATAATATACTAGAATGATGATCATATCAGAGAAACTTAATCAGAAGACTTAAAATCACATTATTCTCTCTTTTTTTTCTCTCTGTTAAGAAAAGCTGAAACATTCCACAGCAATCCAAAGTTTTTTGAAACTATAGTCCACACTTTATATAATTTATGTTAACATGTGTTAAATATGTGTTTACTTTAAGAAGCTGTTTTACTTCCATGACAAGCATGACTAGAAAAAGACTGGAGGGCTGGAGGAATTCTCAACTGTATTAATAATAGCAAAAAATATAACACCATAAAGGTATCAGGAACATCATAAAAATATGCTTTTAACCATTGCCTAAGCTACAGGAGCATTAAAATTTAATGTTAATTCTGTAGTTGAAGCACAAAAACGATTTTTATTCAAATCTGAAAGAAAGTATTTTTCTAATAGTTGCATTGAAATGCAATCCCCTATATATTTCATGTAGCTTTGATTTATAATCACTAAAGTAATAATAATGGATAATTAGTGAACTTAAAATTGAAAGTTTTTGTTTGATGCACATAAAAAATGTTATTTTGGCTGAAAATGTGTCCCAATGCAACTCTACTTATATCTGGAACATTATATCAAAAAATTAATCTATTTGCACTCAATCAAGATAAGACAATAAGAGGGCAGCTAGAAAAATATAAAACTGTGAAAAGTCAGTAGAAAATCTAAATTTTATACAAAATATTTAAAATTTTCTTGAGAGCTTTTCTTAGAAAATACCTATTTAGAATCTTGGTAATAGAATGCTTCTGCTCCTCTTAGTTGATATGACAGTTTTTCTCTGACCAACATGAGTTAAGAATTCTACGTTTTCTCTGTTCTGATAAAATTATTATTATCTAAAACATTGCAGGATATGAAAATCTGCATTTTCCTTGCACTAGGAACTGTCAACTTTTTGACCTACAACAAGTAAAAGAGATTTCATCTTTAATTAGCAAGAAACGCATTATTGTCAGTTCTAGCAGAAATAAAATGAAAAGCACTTTGTTACCACTTCAGTCTTTGTTAACACATTGCAAACTTAATTCTTTCTCCTTCCTTTACTATCTTTGGCTTTATTACATCCCACCCTCTTCCACTATTCTTTCACCCTTGGAAATGGGGTTTTTTTGGTCCCTCAAAATGAAATTCATTTATTCACCAGTAAATCATTATTCAAATAGAGTTATTTTCATGCTGGAATGCAAAGGAGTTGGAAGGAAATTCTCTCCTTGTATTAACCTTGAATGGTAGAAGGTAACATTGTCTAATTCAGGCGTCTAAACTAGGAGTTCAGTTACCCTGACTTCATGATGTACATGTGAAGAGCTTGTCTTCCAAGAATAATGCAGAGAAGGAGATGAATTTTGTGTTTTGTTTTGTTTCGCAGAAGAAACTATCCCTGTGTGAGCTAGAATGGAACAGCAGTGACAGCTGATTTTATAAGTCACTTTCAGTAGTGGATCCATGCAGCTGTGACCCCCTGACAGCTCTTGGCTTTCCAGAATGGCCCTGGATTTTCATTAATAAATACTGCTGATGAATGGCCTCCAATCAGAAAAGTCTATTTGTCTTTTATTTTCTATGAAGCCTTTTAATTTTCAGTAAAGAGATTGCTTTTAAATTGTATCAAAATTTTTAAAAATATTTGCTTAAAAAAATATTTATCCTGTCTTCTGAACTCCCACTCCACAGTATTTGCTAATCTTCAAGGTTTCCAAATTTAAAATTCTTTATTGCAGTAAAACAGAGACTCGTATTTCTCTTCTGACAGCTATCTTAGTTAGCCAGTTTAAACACATCACACCTCAAAAGAATATCTGTGTCACACTACTTAACTGAACAAATGCATTTCAATGATCAACTGTGCACAAATTTGGAAAAAACCTTAGTGTTATCCCCAAAACCCACACAAATTAGTATTGATTATGCTTTACATTAATGTATGATATTTTTTGGTGTAAAATGGAAGGCAATTTTTTTTGTTTCTAAAAAGAGCAGGATTTATTATTGTCAAAACAAAGAAAACACTTTAATTTGGATGGGCTTGAGGCCTTCAGTAACCATTCCTGTAATATTTCTTGTTTTTTATTTTAAGCTGTCACATGCTGGAACATTCTACTCTCAATTTTTGTCAGGTTTATATACATGCCTTGAACAATGTGTGCAAATTATGCTAACTATAAACTCTGATCTTGTTAGTCCTTTACCTAGTTAATTGGTAGATCAGTTCATTAGAGACATTACCATTACATAAAAAGCCATCCTATGCTTCTGACCTCATCAAATTAAGAGCTTCCTTTCCCCCTTAATTCTGCCAGATGTATTTTATGAAGGTGTGTATTTATATAGAATATGAACCCTCAGAAGAGGGTTTGAAGGCTTTCTTCATATCATAAAATCTTATTGCTAAAATTTTCAAAAAGCAAAACACCATCAGATGATCCAACATCAATTAGAGGATCATTTCCTTCCTAGCATACCTCATTAATTACATGGTTATACTGAATAATTTTTGTTTTAAAAGCTGATGAATTCTATCACCATTTTTTCAGCTATGGAATTGAGGAAACTAGTCATGAGATTAATTCATCTAACCATTGCTGGTGAACCAGTGAATAAGTACCTCTAGACTAATTTACAGGAATGCTTTTGTATGTGAGATGCAATTAAATGCATATTGGCTGCAGTTTTTGCTTTCCTTCTAAGGGTGTAATTAATTCCTTTGAGCTTCTCTGAGAAGCATTTTAATATGAAGTGCATTAAAAACATTCAAATATCAGCTGGAGAGAATGGACCACAAACACAACATCCAATTGCTCCAGGGGTTTGGCCACACTTGCTGTCTGATAGAATAAGTTAAATAATGAAATGAAAGACCTACTGGACCATCACAGTCCGTGTAGCAGCACTGTAGTATGCATTATAAGATGAAATGCAAACCTTCTACCTCTCTGAATGACTAAAATGGATTGTGTTTGAAAGAAAATTAGCAATTTATGATCAGATGAAAAAAATCCCCAAGACAAATGTGACAGTAACCTGGTGTTCATGTAAGATTTTCAAGAAAATTCATTAGTAGTTTACCTATGGGAGGGAGAAAATGAATTTATGGTATAATTCAAAGATCAAAAGTAAGTCTGTGAGACTCTGGAGACTACTCTCAGACTAATTTGGATAAATTACCAGACTGTCCTAAGCTGGACTTGAAAACATCTCTCCAGGAAGTTTCCAGTGGAAGGTACAGCACACCATATTCTTTCTTTATCTCTGTCACCTACCTGTAGCAGCAACAAAATGAGAAGATTCAGCAAATGGTGTAAGATGTAATTTCATCCTTCACTTTTGTCTATACTGTTCTTATTAAGCCCTTCTGGAGTGATACAATCTTTCTTATAGAAACACTGACAGTAGTCCATTACTTCTTTTCTTCAATATTTTCAAACAAATATATATCTTTTAGGGCTGAAACCACACACTGAAAGCAATTTTTTAATAACCCACCTTGAAGATGAATGTTTAAATGAGGGAAATCAGTGAAAAACAGCACTTTTCTGCAGTACAAAAATGATAAGTCTCAAAGGTAGCAGGACTGAAATTACCTTTGAAAATATACCTTTAAAAATAAAGGTTGTATAAAGCACATTCATATGTAAAGTTTCTTTCCTTTGTTTGTGCTTTGGTAAAAATGTGCAGAAGTTTGGGACAGATAGAAACAACTTACAGGTAGAACACTGTAGTTCTTAAAAAAAAAAAAAGACGGGAAAGCAATCTGATTTTTGCAGCTGTAAATGTTTTAGAGAAGGAAACATTTGTAGCAATTGTAAATTCCCTTTGAAGAGTTTTCTTCAATAACATTCTTTTGGAGGAAGGGAAGAGAAAGATGTTGTCTCGCAAACATGCCTACTTTAAATAGACGTTTCAGGAGCACAGATTCCTGACCCGTGCTTTATCTTGGTAACTGAATTGCCAGCTGCTAGATGAGATCTCCTTTTAAATTCTGTAGATACTGATGCTCTGGCTGTATAGTTGTGTTAGCTATATTTTTTTTTTTCAGATTTCTGTAGTAGCAATTATTTTAAAAACCCAAAAGGATCATAGAAACATAGTCTCAGCAGAGGGTTAAAAAAGAGCTGAGTTCTCATCACCTGCAATCACAGTCATACATGTCACAGCATCCTAAGTCCTAGCTCCATCTTGAAACACACAGAACTTTTCTATCTCAGCTCAAAGTATTAAACTATTCCTGAACTGAAATGTTTCAGTGGCTGAAAGTTTTAATTTTGATCTAAATTTATCCCTGGTTACTTCATATCCATTTGCTTTCATGGCAACGTTATAATTTAGCTTACAATTCTTTATTCTTTGCAGGTGTGTGTCATAGAAAGAACATTTACCTCCCTTTTTCCTCATAGTGGTCAACCTCTGATTTTTTAAGCTGCTTCTGGTTTATGGGCATCTCAAGTGCAGTTTCCGTTCTGGAGCTTAAGTCCCTACTGTGCAAGGAGCTGATGCTCATACAACTGCTTAGTAAGTCAAACACCCAGCTGTGAAGGGAATTGAACAAGATGAGCCAACATTACAGCTGTAACTTGCAAACCTGATTACAGCAACTGCAAGTCTGCAACCCAGCCTGTGTGTAGAAGGACCCTGAGAAGACATCATTTCACACTTGGAACTATGCCCATTGCTTCCCTTCCTTAAGCTCCTCAAATCAGTCAAGTGCCTTTTGACAGTCCAAAGATTTCTACATGAGTTATGTAATGTTTAATTTGAATTTAGCTGCTTTTCTATATATCAGAGCTCATTCCTTTTCACCAAGCTAGCCACATATTAAAAACAATACCTTATATTTTGCTAAATTGTTTCTTCCACAAAGCTGTATTTTCTTGGTTGGTACAGTTTGATCTTCTGTTATTATTAAACTGCGTGTCCAAATTCCCATTTGAATTTGTCTCTCATTGGTTTTTATTCTGCCTTTCTTCTTTAGATAAATTTCCAGCATTTTCTGCCCCCTTGAGATATTTATATGCTTCAATCATGCTATTTTTTTTCACTCTTCTTTTTTGATAAACTAAGCAGA
Source organism: Corvus cornix cornix (assembly GCF_000738735.6). Classification (NCBI taxonomy): domain Eukaryota; kingdom Metazoa; phylum Chordata; class Aves; order Passeriformes; family Corvidae; genus Corvus; species Corvus cornix. The sequence goes on along the minus strand of NC_046334.1, from coordinate 36,914,109 downwards.
TTAAGCTCTTAAAGTCTGTTACTTGAAGCAAATTTCCCTAACGCTCAGGTCATGGCTTAGTGGCTTGCTTCAGTACCTTTCCAAGTGCTTTAATGTCCTTTTAAAACTTGGACATGGAATTTGATGCAACATCCCAGAACTGGTCTCATTAATATCGTATAAAATAATAAGTGACCTTCATGCTTCTGCTCACTCTTTCAATCTTTCCGCACCACTGGATAACACAGTAGTGCAGTGAGAACTTTACCACAACAGTGCTGAGTTGTTTGATGAATTCTGAATCCTTCTTCACTGCTTTCTCCAGCTCTGCCTACATTCCCAGTTCATACATCTCTTATATCCTTCCTCTGATTGTTTTAAACTCTTCTACCTAAATGGGCGGAATATAAGAACTAGGTTATTTTCTTCACATCCTCAGAATTTATGTCTCTGTCAATTCTTTTTGTATTTCTCAGTTTTAAACTATCAATTGCTTTGCATTTTCTTTTCAGATTATAGATGGCTTTGCTGAACACCATTCTTACATGTAGCTTTTTGTCTGAAATTTAGGATGTGGGTGCTGATCTAGAGAAGCTGCATCTTGTCTGTGTCAGGTTGCTTCTTGCTCTCTAACATTTAAATCCCACTTGAAATATCTTCAGCTTGACCTAACAGTTTCTGACTAAAATATGACTTTTGGTTGGTAATGCACTGTCACAGACCTGTGATTTAGGAAGTTTTCCCATCTCAGTGCATGAAATTCCAACTTGACAGTCTTCAATGCATTGATGGAAAGCTCATCTGTCCTCAGATTTTAGGTGAAAAAATAATTTGACAGAATAGACCAAAGACGTGAGTACTTATAGTCCCTGTGATTCTAATTTTCTGTTCTTGTCAGGTTTTGTGTGACAGCTTATTTGAAACAAAAAATTCTTACACTAACTTTTGATGTAAATTTATCTGGTCACAAATAATATTTGAATGCATCTTTTGACATTTTCAATTTTTTTCTTGATTCTTGTCCACAACTTCAGTTAACAAATTTCTTTTCAATTGTTTTTGAAGGCTTAATTTACATTTTAAAGATATTCGGGATATATCCAGGAAGCTGAAGTCAAGTACTGTTCTAAGTCTGAAATTGGAAAATGGCATAAATCCTTATAACTGTTAATAATATTTGCCAATATCTCACAACTCAGAATCACTATCAGGGAGAGCATTCTTGTTGGTAACTTTTCCTCATAAAATATGAACAGACCAGAAGACTGTGAGGTTATAATGTCTCTTCAAAAAGGCTTCAGCAACGGGAAGCTTCTACCTGTGAAAAAAGTGTACAGCTTTCTTTCTCAGTAATTTAAAATCAGATAGTGACTTTATGCTAATCACAAGTCCATTGTACCTTGCTTATTTTAAAATTCTTGCTGATATTAAAGTCTTATAATTCTGCCTGTTAGAGAATGCATGTACAAATTCTTTAAACTGTGACAGGTCAGAATGAATTCCCTCTGGAGGCACGCAAAGCCATTCCTGGACTTATGCAATAGTTGTGTATCGAGGATGAAACTATGTGCGTGATTAACACTGAAAGAAGCTCAGTTCTTGGATCAGGAAAGGGGTATAGCTTTCTCTAACCCCTTAGCCAGAGGCCTAGCTTTCAGAGACAGCGTGCAATAAAACTGAAGAGCCCTTACCACACAGAGTAAATTTTTATGTTAGTCTGGAAACAGAAAATCCCTTCCTAAAATCCACTGCTTTACTCAGGTTTTATTACATTACCAAGTTTTGCTCATTTTTAACTAGACAAGTATTCCACATGTCAGGTCTGATTGATGAAAGTTTTATTTGTACAACAGTATTCTTGAAATACATATTTTCAGTTAAAGTTAAATCAAATGGGCAGAATTCTGCAGAACTCAACCAGCTTTTACTCATAACACCCTAAGCTTAGTAAAAGGGAAAACATTCCTTGAAGAAATATTTAATTACAAATTATAGCTGACTTTTGAGATAAAACTTGTTTATAAAAAAGGTATTCATTATGTTGAAAGTATTCTTTTCATAAGCAGGTATTAAATTATTCAAGATATTTTGAGACTTGTAATTGACTAGTGAAAGCAAATATTAATGATGCCATCATATGAAAAGGTACATGTCACTTTGAGAAAATCCATAGTCACAGCAATTACTATTTCTCCCAGTCAGCATTAGTTACTTTAATTTCAAAATTCTCTCTTCTATGGGAAAGCAAGAACTACAAGTACAACAAGGAAAGATTTACAAAAAGTTCCGTGAAGAGAAAAAAGGGCAAACAAACAAATTTTTCCTTCCCAGAAAATGATATTCAAGCTAACAATGGGCCTTTCTATATTTGTGTTCTGAATAATTTATGTATATTAAGAATAAAAATATAGGATTGTATATCCTGTAGTACAGAAATTTTATATACCTACAGAATAGAAATATAAATTCCTGATAGAAGACTACTAGAAAGAAATCTAAGTGTTTAAGGCATGTATACTAAGTGTAACTTGATTCTCCTGCTTTCCAAGTAGATAATACCCAGCAAAGGGTAATTGGATTTTTGTATTTTATTTGCTTTATAAACATTTGCAATGTTTTACAGAAACATGAATTGCTACAAGTTGTAATAATGTGATGAATCAGATCCATTCAGAATGATTGATAATGAAAATTATAGCAATAGGATAATTTCAAACTGAACTATAAAAAGAATATGTTGAATACTTACTTTCTCAGAAAGGGAAGTACATTCTGCAGCTACGGGAAGAAATAAAGAACTAGGTTAGCTATTGAAGGAGAGTAAAGAAACATCTTTACTGAAACAGATACCAAAATATTCAAAACAATTTGGAAATGTCCAACAATTTAACAATTTATGAACAATTTAAGAATATACAGATCAACTTACAGATGGAATAGAATAAACACTAGCTAAGCAAATAAACTCAAGGATCAAATTTAACTTTCTGATTCAATATTACAATTAAAAGACTTCATTTCCATTTTTAATTTAAATGTGAGCAAACCATAGCCTTCTAGAGGCTTCTATGTTCATATTCTATGTGTGCCCAAATTTGTAACTCTCAAGGACTAATATGAAATATTTTTTTATTTAAGATAATAAATCCAAATTTCAAACTTGAAGACAAAAATTTTAACACAACTTCTAAATGGAAGTTTCTATAAAAGTGTAACTTTTAATGAGCTGAGTAACAGAGTCTCGAAAAGAGAGAAATTACATTTTCTCAGTCTGCACTCCACATGGCCTCTGCATACATATATACCTGTATGGAATTTTTCCATTTTGATATGCCATCCATTGTTAAGAAGCAAAATTTAGCATAGGTTTTTTATGAGTCAGAAAATTCCTAAAGGCTTTACATTATTCCCTGTGTTTACATCTAAACAAAAGCATATTTAAGCACTTCTAAAAGAGTGAATTGACATGGAGACAATGAATTGGGTAAGTAAAAGAGATTTAAGTCCTTCTATAGCAGATTTTTGACTTGAATTTAGCACAAATGTGCTAAGCTCTTTGTCTTTTTTGAGACTCCAAAAGCCACAAATTATTTCAGTTGTACTGTGTATTGCAATGTTACTCAAAATTTATATATTCTCTGACTGTATTGTTTTGTCCAGTGTGTTAGATAGCACTCAAGTAAGAGTTGTTCCACAACAAGACTTGTTCTTTGGGTCCCAAGGCTGATCACAGCGCCACTACTCTGCTCTCTTAGCATGTGCAGAACACGCTTTAGAATGTCAGTGGGAGTTTTGTATGCATGTGAAGAGGAAGCTATAGGAGATGGCATTTGTCATGTGGCCCTGAGAAGAAAAGATTGTCCTAATGTAGTTTCTTCAGTAAGTTGTTAAGGTTGTGTCATAGGTTAGCAAGCATAGTCCTGGAAGGGATGTCCTTGCTAAGGGGTGCTTACAGTTTCCTCTGGGAACTGATAGAACCTATCAGCTGGCCAGTTTGAATATGGACAATCCTCTAAGCCACTTAAAGTTGTGACCGCCTCTGTGATCCACATTTAAGAATAGGCAAACTCCCCCTCCAAGCTCTCTCTCGTTTCCAGCACTGGCACAGGTGGCTGCGGGCCCCGTGTGGGGGCCAGCGGGGCCAGCCCAGGCCCTGCTTGGGCCAGGCCAGGCTGGGCCATGGCCACCCTGGAGCCGATGGACCTGTTCCAGCCGTGGAACCCCCCCCACTGCCTTGCCGTGGGCAGCCGGAGCGGCTCAGCTCTCCCCCTCTCCACTGCGATAAGAAAAATTCAACATCCCAACTGCAAAGCTGCAAGGCCAAGGTGAGATTAATCCTTTTATTGCTTTGAAGAGCTGAAAACCTGAGGGAAGAGAGAGAGGAGATGCTTAAAGCTGAAATTCTGTTGTGAAGCTATGATATATCAGAGTATCCTGTTGTCATTTAATGAAGATATGGGGGGTGGAGTGTTCAACTCGTAAGCAAAAGCACCTGCGCTGAGATTGGCAGATGCTGACGCAGCTGTAATTTCATGAGAAGTTTGGACAGGGAGAGATGGACCAGATGAGGACTTTGGCTCCAAACGGGAAAGGAGAAACCTCAGTCCCTAGAGATGCTCCCAGAGATAGTCCTAACGATGAAGATGAGGAAGACCCTTTGCTCCCAGGGAAGGAGAAGGCTTCTGTTTTTCTTTCTGAACGGCTCAACCTTAAAATTGTACCCCAAAAAACTTCAAGAGCGGACCCTCGAAAGCAGTTGCGGGAAAAGCTGCAAGTCGGGGGAAAGGACTCACACACAGGCAGAGAGACTCCTCTTCCTAAATGGACTCAACAAGGTTATTATGGAAGTGGTAAACAGACTGAACATCTTAAGGGTTGTCTTTTTACATTGTCAGTGGAAGAAGGGAGGACAGTGGGGGGAGGAGGAGAGTTCTGAAGGTGGTATAATTTTTTTTTCCCTCTTTTAGGTCTGTTAATAAACTTCTTTATATTCTTTCAAGTTTGGTGCCTGCTTTGCATTTCTCCTAATTCTTATCTCACAGAAGATAAACAGTAATGAGTATTTTGGACCAAACCACTACAGGTTGTTTTTTTTTTTCCCACTGTAGCAGTCACCTTTGTTTTAACAGAAAATGAAACTGTAAGACAATGTTAAAGAATACCACCTGCCAAGACAGTGATCTGTTTTATTATGGTTACATATCAACATAAACCCAAAATTGGTGATAGTAGTGCTATTCTAATCAAGACCCTTAGTATTCTTTTTTCTGATCCAGGCTTCTATCACAGCACACCCAGTTCAAATAGATCAGTCTCAGACTCCAAAATGTGACATTTCATGTACACAGCTATTTCTGTAGATGACATTTAACTCTGTGATAATGATATCGATTACTGTAAGTGTTATTAATCTTCAGAAGATCTATGGAAGAAGTAACATATAACTGTGCAGCACAGCAGAATAAAATTTACATATTAAATGACAGATATAGAAAGAGCTTACTCTTTCAATTTCTTTGCTACTACTGTTTTTGAAGCATTAACTAGCTTGAAAGACTGTCTTAGCTTTCCTGTTTTCCTGTTCCTACAAAAATGAACTATGATTTGCTAAATAAAATCAAAGTTTCGCTAACAAAACTTGTAACAAATTTTTGTTTGTTTGTTTCTTTGTTTGTTTTTCCTTGCTGTTAGCTTGGTAGCCACAAAGGAAACAGACAGTGCAAGATCTCGTAGCATGCCAATGTCGCCATCCGATTTCCTGGATAAGCTGATGGGCAGGATGTCAGGCTATGATGCGAGGATCAGACCAAATTTCAAAGGTAATTTCAAAACTAAACTTTCAGGTTTTCAGTATGTCAGTATTACTGCTCAACAAATGCAATTTCTGAAACAAATATGAAAACTAGAAAGTACATTCACTGAAAAAAAAAAAGTGCCTTCTCTTGCCTTTCTTTTGGGTGTATGGCTGTTCATTTCTGTAGCAATACATTTTTCCCCTGCCACTTTCACAGCTGCCCAGTTGCAGGCCTTTCATAAACATAGCTTGTCATTACATTCGGGTTGTCTAATACCATTTGTTGGTTTCTTTTCTTTCCTGAAATGGTTACTGATGGATTCAAATTCCCACCTTGGGTTGTCATAGTGTGAAACGCTCTGGAAAGCAAGTTCTGTGAAAGATCGGCCGAATCTTCATATCTGTCTGGTTCTAAAGAGTGTGTTAATGACATGACCATCAAACTCAAAACAGCTTATCTTAGTTACCAATTCTACCACCAAATTATATTCCTCACATTTGTTCCCTGAAATGCCAAAAGGACCATCATTCCTCTTATTCTTTTCCCTGTGCCCAGTTCTGCACTGAAATTGCAAATTCTCAATACCTGGAATTGTCTCTTGGCATGTGCCTTTTATGCACTTATCACAAAGGAGATTCAGTCAAGACAAAGCAGATTCAAAAAAGACTGAAACAGCAAAGTTTGCAAATGGAATGATTAAGTCTTCTGAGGGTCTTAGTATGAAAAATATTATCCAGACTCAGGCATGTTAGAGTATTTAATGAAGGATTACATAAACCATATTTTTATATGAATATGCAAAGTATCATACAGACAAATGCCATCCATTCTAACTTTTGCAATCTGGGAAGTTTAGGTAAATTTGACTATTCTTTCTTTTGAAAACAAGGAGTTGCAATATTATAGTGGAACCATATTTACCTCTGTTACTGAGGCTTTAAACAAGGTATCGGTCTATAAATTACCCAGAATATAAAAAATATTTTTAAATAATAAACCTACTATGATTAAAAATTATATTATTCTTACTTTACCTTAATTGTTTTCTCCTACGCCTATCTTCCTGAGTGCAAGAGATTCTCTTAGCTCTAACGTTTCACTGTAAGGCTTTACTCCATGTTTACTACAAAAATATTCCTTCAAGCTGGCAGTGCTTTCTCCTCTAAGTCATCTGTCACTGCCTTTCCATCTTAATTCTTATTCAGCAAGAAATGTTATAGGTTTTTGACATCTCCAAGTTCCAGAAACTTAAGTGGTTTTGACTCTAAAGCCACTGCTATGTGCTGGTTTTACCAGAGTTTGCCCAGTCTGATTCATAAGGACCATGTAAGAGATTTGTCAGATTACTTCCTCATCAGCAAACCATAAACAGTTGGTTGTGTATATATAAACTTATTACCCAGGATTTACTGCAGCTGGAAATGTTTTGGTTTTTTTTAAGTTAGTGGTGCTGATATTTCTCAGGAAATTATAAACGTGCACTGGAATTTCAAACACATCTCTATATGATTTGGGGATTTAATTTTATAGTTTGTCATGGACAGCATCCAATCACAATCTTCTCATGAGGCTACAGTGAAGAATAGGCACATGGTTTAGAGATTACAAAATTCAATGCAGTACTTCTTGAAAGTATCATTCAAAGGATTTAGAGCCTTGTTTTGTAACCATCGAAACTTAAAGAGATAAAACCTAATTTGATGTTGTTCATTTTCAAAAAGTGCACATTCGAAATCTTCTGGACAACTATGAGGTTTCAACAGATCTGCCCAGAATGACTCAGACCTACCACTAAGTATATCTCCTTAAGTGACTTTGCCACTTTTTGGTTAGTTTTATTACTCCTAGAACAAGTGCTGGGGATTAACGCCTTTTTGAGGTATTAAACTGATGATAGTTTCAAAGAAAGAGGATAAGCCCTAATAAGATGACTCAGACATTCATTTTAAATCATTTTTTGTTCCAGTAAAATTCTTATGCAGACAAGATTTTTAACTACCAATTTTAGTCATAATTAATCTTGGTCAAGAGGACAAAATTATGTATTTTTGTCTATGTGCTCAGCTATATCTGTATGTCAGTTCTTGTTCAACAGATATAATAGAGAAGACATGGTATTTATTCAGCTATGGAATACAACAGCAAATTGAGAATTATTGTAAAAGCTTTGTTCCAGTTGCAATTTTTTTTTTTTTAATGTTATATCAAACCTATAGCAAGGGGCTTCTCTTACTCAGAGTTCACATTGCAAACTATATCCATTCCTGCAAATATGAAAATACTTCATTGCCTTTCAAATTTGAACACAATTACGTAACCTAGGTGTAAAAAATTTAAATATTAAGGTAAAAATTTGGCCATTTATATAGGAAAATGCAAAGTGTTACTTGCCCTGCTATTGGCAAACATTATTCAACAATCATCAGTTTAGAAACTTTGAAAGCCAGGATTTAACTGAAAAAAAAAAAAAATTTAGTTACATATGTTCTCCTGATCCCTTCTGGAAGCTGTTTTGGCCTTTTAAATATTTTCTGGCAATAAAACCTTTGTGTTTTGGAATATTAAAAAGTGTAATTTTTTTGTTTGCTTTAAATTTGGTGATTATTTTACTGATTTTATTAACACTTGACATACTGAGAAATGGAGAAGGATTACTTCCTTTTGATCTTTAAAAATTTGTATGCTTACAGATTGCACCCTGCTGTATACCTTTTCCAATGTGAAGGGTCATGTTCTACTTAAGCTAGTTTTTTGTGGAAGCTTGTCATAGAATTTTTGATCCTTTTTGACTTTTTGACATCTTTCTCCCTAATATATAAATATAGTAATCTATATGATGTATCTATATATAATATTAATCTATATCTCTTCATTATAAAAGTTCTCATTATTTCTACCAGTTTGGCTGGTACAGAGGTAAGGTTTACAGGGACAGAGTTCATGTTCATGCCATCCACCATCATACCTGAAGTCTGGGGTTTTTTTTAATTCAAGTTATACTTGCTGTACATAGCACACGTTTCCACTGATTACAAAACTGACACAGGTGATAGCTGACGCACAGTGAATTGTATTTCTACCATTTTGCAAAGATTTTTATAATTTCTGGATTTATATCACCTCAGCCTGTCAGTTTGTTCCTGTTCACTTAGTCTGAAATGTCTTCTGCAGTCCTCATACAAAATTCCAGCAGAATGGCTCTAGTATTTGACACAGCCAGCAATTGGAGACAAATGCTGCTATAAAGACTTCATTTGGTTTTTCTGCTCTGACCTTCTTCACTTTCATGGATACTTTTGTAGCTTAATCATCTTCTTTCAGCTTTCAGATCTTGGCAGGATTCTATTTTTAACACCTTGTAGATAGGGATCATTGTTAGCTTTTCTGTCTGTAGTGAGTTTTAGCTCTATTTCTTTTCTGCCTCTCTTTAATCTATGTTCAACTTGCCTGAATTCCTGTGTTTGAATATGACTTCCAGCTTTTACAGCTTCTCATTCGTGATTCTTTTTGACCGTGTTTTGGGAAGTTCATTTTTACTCTCAGCACAGTGTCTTTGAGTTAACTCTAAAACATTTACAAGCTACTTTTAGCGTCTACTTTTGTGCTCCTTTTAACTAGCTGTTAACTATATTATTGTAATTTGAAATTAGGCATCAGCACTGTAGCGATTCAGAGCTTTTTTTCTTAATAAAAGCAACTATGTTGATATAGCAAACTTGTACTTTAAAGCATTTTAAACAAGATAATATCACATCAAATTTGAAATGATGGCAAATACTACAACATGGAAGTGTTTGGAAGAAAAACTGCCTTGCAAACAAATTAACTAACATGGGCAAGAAATACAATTTTCTCCCTGACAGTGTTTAGTGACTCTGCCTTCATTCATCTTCCCTGCTTTTCCTTTTTCCCTTGATCCTTTTCAGGAGCTGAGCATGTAAAACTGTTACTGAATTCTCAGAAGTACTGGATATGCTCAAAAACTCTAACTGAGTACCAAAGTGGCTGCAAGTGTTACCTCCTTACCTGAGAATTCTGCTCCATAGGTGTAGTCTTGTGTATTGCAAAGGCTGAAGTACATGTAGAAGTGTTCTGTTGCAATTGCTGTACAGCACTTCAAAACAATTTTTGCTGTCAGGAAAGCAAGCTGGATTTTCCAAGTTCTGTCATATTGGCACAATTTTTAATGGACATTCTGATTCTTCAAGTATTTAACGTGAAATTTATTGATCATGTTAGATTTTGCTATTTTCAAACCACCAGTAGTGGGAGAGCAGTTTCTTTCTTCAGTGATGCTAAAAGAGATATTACATAAAGGTTTATAAGACCAGTCCTCAGATTCCAGATATAGATCTCTCATTGTTAGACTGCTTACAGCTGCAAAAAGAATCCAGGTTCTCCAGTGCTGAACTGGTTTATTGATATAAGAATATTGAGTTGTAGGAAGGTAACAAAAAAACCTTGTGATGGAAAAACCTTGTTTCTATTGGACACAGACTGAATTTGATGAGGAATAATGGAAAAAATTAGCATGCTTTTCCACAATGACAATTTTAAAGACACTTCTAGAAAATAATTTAAACCCTTTTTCATGAAGAGGCAATTCATTGTTCAGTTATCATAACGACTGCTCTGCCACTACTGATACTTCACAATGCAAGATAAGACAAAACAACAGTTGACTGAGGACCCACGGTAACAAAGATTTCAGTTATAAATGGACTCTTAAACACTTTGTGAAATTAAGAGAAATGGGAATAGAATCTAAATTATTTTCCTCTAAGCAGCAGAGATAAGAGGAGCAACAATGCATTTCTTTTCCTACTGATGACAGATAACATTGAAGGTAGAAGCTGCCTTGAGTGAAGAAAGTCACTTTTCCCCTAATTGTTGTGAGAAGTGACATGCATTCTCACTGAAATACACATACAGTACTTTTACTAACTATTTCAAATGAGATGTTGATTTTTTCTTTTTTATACAGAAGCATGTGTGTAGGTTTACACTGAACTTTGTTGCTGTGGGTTTTTTTAATTCCTAACCTGGCCAGATTAAAAAAAAAAATTGATTTTTGAGAAAAATCAAAAGGAAAATTATTAGAAACCATTCGATTTAATCATGCATTAAATAAGTTTGAATGTAGCATTATTTCTTCAAAAGTCAGTAAATATTGTTTCTGAATGGTCTATATTGAATAGTCAACCAATAAGCAATAATTCTGGAACAGGGACTGGTGGTTTTTTTCTCTTTTGCAGGTCCTCCAGTTAATGTCACATGCAACATATTTATAAACAGCTTTGGATCCATTGCAGAGACAACCATGGTAAGATATTTTAACTTAGTCAATGTTTGAAGTTCAAATTAAATATGTTCTATCAGTTCTAAAGCTAGCTAGGGCTTCTCTTCACTTGGAACTAAACAAAGAAGGAAATCCACTTCTAAGAATAGAAAGTGAGAATGTCTAACTTAGCAATTGATTTTTTCTAACAGAAATGACATCATTATACCATCACAAACAAGGAAAAGTAAAGCCAAGGGTTGAAGAGGTTTTTTTATTTCTCTGTAAGTTTTATTTGACAGTTGCAATGAAATAATTATTAGATAGATATTAGTTTCTATAATGTTCCACCTTTCTAACCTCAAAAATGGCAATTCATTAAGTCACTTTGTTAATAATATTTTATAATTTCATCCTATACAGTGCCTACGGAGATGTATACTTTATTTTAAAAGTCCTTCTTCCATAGAGGTATTGCATTGAAATAATAGAATGATTAAAACTTTGAACTGGTATATAAAAATTGGAGCAAATAGAAGTGTATTGCATGCTTTTGTACATACACTTAAAATTTGTCTAGTAAAGAAGGGCAGATGATGCAGTACAAAAAGATGAGATTTTAACAAAATAAGGAAAAAACATCTGAGTCTAAAGATAGCAAAACTAGATATTGAACTGTGAATTGACAAAAACACCCAGGATAACCACATTGAAAGGTGAGACATATGCTAGTAACTTGGAGCACAGATATAATCATTAAAATCTAGTGAGGGGAGATATTGGCATTCTTTCTCTCTCTACAAGTGCTTCACATTTTTTGAAGAAAGGGAAAAATACCTCTTTGAAAACAGTTACATAGTAATTTGGGGGCAGAAAGGGTTAAAATACAGAGATGACAGAATAACTGCAGGACATGGTAAGATCCAAATATGGGAAATACTCTGAAATCCCAACAATTTCAGGGGTCAGCATATGTACTTGGAATGCCAGAACACACACTAAAGATAATTGATATATTTAAAAAAACCAACAACACAAACAAACAAAAAACTTACTAATAAACCATAACATAACCAAGGACCTGTAGTTAGCAAAACAATAAGAAAAATTCATATCGTCAAATATTTATAGCCCCCTATCTCCAAGTGGTATTAACAATTGCCTGTTCTTTACCTCCCTTGGAACACAGTAGTAGATGTTACTGAGAGAGGTAGATGATTTTTTTTTCCAGATAGAAAATGACTTTAATTTGTATTTGGGGGCCTTTCCAGATTGCAAATCCCAAACAGATTGACATGGCATCCAGAGAGATTTATTCAGGTTCAATCGGAGGATTAAGCAATACCCACATGATTAGAATAGTGTTCCACAGCTACTTTCTAATGTCTGGGTGAATGAATCTGGTCCAAAAGAGGAGACAGACCACAAGGTCAGTAAAGCACAAAGACCCAGCCACTGAATTTCTGTATAAAGGATATATATAAAACTGGAGTTGTTAACACTTACAAAATTGTCCTGAGTTTGGGAAGAAGATGACCGAGTTCACATCTCAAGTGTATTTTCTCTCTAAAACCAGAGAGTTATAAGCATTTTCTTTCGGTGCAACTTAGTTAAGTTGGTACAATATTTCTATTTTATAATGAAAATGCATTCTGCTGTGTGTTATCTCAAAAGCAAATTGAAACAGTCAAGATAGGCGATGACCTGGTCTGTAACAAATAGTTCCAGGTAGTGTAGTATGTTACAGAAAATACTAAACCTGGTCAGAACCACAAGGTTTTTAATTCTCTTGTTTTTATGCATTCAAAAACTGGACACTTTTGCACAACCTTGACCTTCATGATGCTTGTGTTTTGTTAATAATGTATTTACTGATATAGTTCACAACAGACTTCTACTTACTGTCAGCAGCTGATGACCTCTCAGAGACTCAAGTCTTTGCAGAAGTACAAATGCTTTTGTCTAGATAGGACTTTCAGTTGTGTGGTTTATTAGCTTTACTTCTCCACAACACTGACGGTGAACTTCTAAAACACATGAAAATCTTTATACCTTTAAATGAAAATGAAAACCATCTTGCATTATTTCACAAACTGAATTTCTGCACGGTTTAACAAAAGTCAGTTCACTGCAGTTCAGTATTTCTTCAATTATCGCTGTTTTATCAGTTGAATTTACTGTAGTCCTTAAAATTCAGTTACCTATGTCTTAATATCTGTTATATGTCTTTAAGCATAGAGCAACTCATTAGAACAACTTTTTAGACTCAAAAAGAATTTTTATATTCTTAATAAATACCTCTTTTTCCAAACTGTAAATGGAACAGGTTAAGTTAGCAACAAGTTCAAAATAAAACCTGGCCACTGGTACCCTGTATTTAAAAGTGCCAGCTGCTAATGGGACATGCATCTAAGCTATGAGCTTTAAAGAAGTCCGAATACATCGAGCCCTGTCCTTCGCTGTCGCTGCAATTGCCCTTGGCAGTGTCCGTCTCTGTCCGGGCCTCCCCGGGTCTCTCGCCGATGACCAAAATCTTTGAGCTCCCTCTGCTGCCTCGGCTGCGCATAACAGAGTAAACAGGCGGGAAAAGAAGGGGTTAAAAAAACCCGCGTTGCTTGCAAAGTAACCCGGCGGCCAACTTCACATTGCTGGGCTGACTAGCTCTCAGTAAGGATGAGGAGTGTGGCAGCGTGCGATGGGAACGACAGCGTGTGTCTCTTGGGCAAGCACATTCTCTTAAATTCATCTACGCTGATCTAACTGCTCAGGAGAGGCAGCAAACCAAAAAGTAGCATAATTTGGCTTACAGCTTGTCAACCCTGTAGACTGTTTTTCTTTCTTTTCCTTCCTTCCTTCCTTCCTTCCTTCCTTCCTTCCTTCCTGGTTCCAGTTATTTCATATTCTCTTTCCTTTTCTCAAAATAAAAATCAGGTGGTTCACAGCAAGGAAAAGAATGCCACCTCTTGCTAGGAAGCTGTGATTCTAGTTGAACCTAGGTGATGTTAAGGGATCATATGAGCAATTTAATTTATGTCATGTATGCTCTGAGAAGGCAGGAAAAAAAGTAAACTACATAATTAAAAACTCGCTTAAATAATCTTTTATCACTGGCATCATTGGTGCAATTGCCTCACCAATTTTTCTGTTATCAAACTGAATGGTAGCACTAGATCTGTGCATGTCTCAATGATATTCACAAAGTAAGGACTTCACACTCATCTTCTAGACAAGTAAAACTCTTTTTGCTTCACACATATAATGGAAAACCTAGGACCAGTCTTTCATATTTTACATGTTGCTATTATTCTCAGCTTTTACACATAAGGATTTAGAAATATGGAAGAATAAAAGATTAAAAAATTGTGGAAGACCAAAATAAAATTATTATTTCACTATATGAAATTAACATGACATAATTAACACAAACTAACATGTGAAGTTTTTCATTTGAGATAAATAGTAATGTACCTCAGCACACAGAACCTTAAAAATCTGACAAATCAGTTGGATTGCTTGGTCATGTAAGTTAAATACATATTGGCAATATGGGAACCATATCCTCCAGGAAAGAAAATAGTTTTCTTGCTGTGTGGAACTTAAATTTCAGTGGAACTTAATTTCAATGGAACTTAAATTTCAGCTTTTATCACAATACCCTGAAAGGTTCCTTAGAGAGTTTTTTTGTAGCTCAAACTGTGCTCGGCTTGTATTCGCACTGTATCTCCTAAGGCTAAAAGATTTTGTGATCACTAAGAGCAGCTTCATATATATTATTGGCAATTGCCAACAAAAAAAAAAGATTATTCAGACATACAGGGTTAGAATAATCTCAGTGCCAATATTTTCAGCAGCAAACGTTCAAAGTCAGAATACTGAATACACAAAACAATTAGGCTATTGAGTACATAGTAGGCCATACCAAAATATCTGCTTTTATTCTAGGAAATGTGACTGATAAACTGTCAAGGCTTTCTGAGTTTTAAAGGTCAGGTACAACACTGACCTTAGCACAGATTTACAGCAATTTTTACTCAGTGTGGGTTAATATATTTAGCATAATTCATGTGCTCAAAGTGCATTGAAGAGGATGCTCACAGAGAGACATGATGGCAAATAACAACAGTGCAGACAACTAACACATTGAAAATCATATGTCTCATATTCAGCCTTACCATGTTTTTGCTCAGGGGTATTTCTTGATTCAGTCTGAAAAGAACTGAATGTTGATAGGAGGCATGATATTGATCTTTCTGTACATCCCTCCCAAATGAGATTATCTTGCATTTACGAATAAAATGTGCTTTTAAACCACACTAACTCATTTTTAAGTCACCATAATTACTGTCCTTTCATGAGCCACAGCTCTTTAATTTCTTTATCTTCATCTTTCTTCAATAAGCATTTCTGATTTTGTTCTATTGTACCTATTCTAGGTTGTCTTTCAATAGAGTGCTTGGAAGAAATGTTCCCTTGTACACATTACAAACCTTAATGCTGAAGAGTTTCACCAAATATTTTTCCTCAAATTAATCAATTAGTCTATTGTCTCAAATACAAGGAAATATATGCCTTTCTTTACTGAAAATACACTGAAAAAATCTTTCCAATACATAGAAAAGTGTTAATACTGAAGTGTCAGGAAGAAACACCTATACTTTGTGTCTCAGATGAGTGAAAGTGAGGCCTCTCAATAATGGCCACTTTACAGTTTCAAAATTGAAAAAAAATCCATTTTTTCCCCTGTTTGACAATCAACTCCCATCTATCAAGACACAGAAAAATTGATTGTTCGTGTGCAAGTTTGGAAGGCAGATTATATAATGTCCTTTATTTTTCATACACTGGCCTCAGGCACCCTGATCCTGGGTCACAGAGTCAGGAGTAGACAGAGGTTTTACAAATTCTAGTGGGTCTACAACTGTCCAGTTTGTTACATGTCCAGACTAATCCAGGCAAATCCTGCTGCTGAACCTGCATTCTAAGCAGAGAGATCATATCACCCTTATGAGATACAGCATCTATTCCATATTATAAAGAAAGTCTATAGGATGCAACCAAACTATGTTTGGAAAAACACATTTCTATATATACAAGATATGAATTAGCAAACAAATAGCATCATTTTTTTTAAAATTTAAAAAGTAATTCCTATTCACATTGGCTTTCCAAGCAGCAATAGAAAACATTTTTTTGTACACTTCTGCTCTGAAACTTTTAGTCTAGGATAGCTTTTCAGAAGGGAATCTTGGAATTCAGATGCTGTGTGGTGGAAGATAGCAGGTAAAATGCTGGCTAGTTTTACAACAGCATAATGAAGTAGAGAGAACAAGAAAATACAATAAAGGCAGTGCAGCCGTGTCCCAGATGTCTCACCAAGTTGCAAAATGTGACATGACACCAACTGCATGCAACAGAGGATCAAGGGTGATGTTTTGTATTGCACAGCACTTACGGGTGTTGAGGAGGTGTTTTCAGGTGCCTGTTAAGAATAAGATCAATTTGAAGCTGTGCACAGAAACATGAGAGCCAAGGACCTGATTTGCTGATAAACTGTGACAGTGCAGCAGATGGATAGGCTGAGTGATGCTATGCATGGAAGAGGCTGGTACAGGTGAAAACACACCATGGTTATCAAGTGCCAGTGGCTGAAATTCCAATTCTAGGGAAATCTCTTTTCCTATTAACACTGAAAATCGTCCTTACACAAGTCAGAAGGGAGGACAAATGACATCACTCTATTTATCTACTGGCCTCTCTGAAGCTTATGAGAATGCTTGTACTATTCTGTACCTTTTCCTAACCTCTTTCTGTGTTATAAAATGTGAATATTCCGTTATTCTTCCCTGGCACCTCTACTTAATTTTTTTCTCAGGAAATAACTCCAGCCTTTTAGGCTCCTTTTATGACACTGAAAAAGTAAAGGAAATATAAATTTTTCCTTTTGGATTTCTCTGATGATTTATAAATTATTCAGAAAAGAAAAAAATAGACTGTTTGGATTGGAGAATTCCAGAACCAAATTTCCAGAGTCTGGGCAGCAAATGAGCTCTGCACTGAAGAAAAGAGTTCAGACTCATGTTTGGTCTGGACTAGCAAAAATGGGTGATTAAATTGATTTTTAAAACTCACCAGAAGCTTTGCCTTTGCTGGAGTTGATGGCCTTTACAGAAGCTGGTAGCAGACTTCTTTTCCTGGCCCCTCAAGGCAGTGGATTTTAAACTGTTTTCAGAAGCAACTCTCCAGTGAGTGATTAGGGAGCAGTAGTGTTCAATCCTTGGTTAATTGACTGTGTTTATGCTATTTTAATAAAAGGCTCAGTTACAAGGGTGGTTTCCACATATTTCCTGTTTAAAAGCCAGTTCATTCAACATGGATATACCAAAAACCAGAAATATAAACTATGAATAGACACATCCATAAAAAAATGAACAAGCAATCTTGTCTTATTCAGTGTTAGGTTAACCTTTCTTGTTTGTAGCTGTAAAACACCAACAAACCAAATCAAGACTAAGTCTCAGGTTTATTTTTCATAGCATCCTAAGGCCAAATTCTTCTGAAAGCTCTATAGTCAAATTTACCTTATAACAGAGTGCATGTGTCTGAGGGAAAAAAAAAAAAAGAAAAAATACCAAGATTTGGTTTCTAGACCTTTCTAGATATTCTTTCAATGATTTATGAAGAATTGAAACTTCCTTTATAAAGGGAAATTATAAATTATTTCATGCAGTCAGCATCTCAGAACTAATTGTGAAGTTTAGCATAAGTGATACTGTAATAATGAAAAACTCCTTTAAAAAGTTTTGGACATTTTCAATAGCTTTAGGTGAAAGAACTGTGGAAGAGAATCTGACTCAGTTGTTAGTGTGCATTTGCAGTATAAATGGAAATTTAAAAATGAACCAAGAATTGAAAAGGACTATATTCTGTGGAGGAACGAGTCATAGTCCTGAAAAGATAATGTATCTACAGTAAAGCAGAAGCTCAAACTGACAGTTTTCAGTGACAGCGGCCATGTAATGGGCATAAACAGAATAAAGGTGTGGTCATTTTGTGAAACCGCCTTTAATGCAGAGTTTAGAAACATAATATACCAGAAAGTTTCCACAATGAAGTACTAAAATTCCCATTTCATTTGTTTTGATTTGTAATCTGGATTCATTTGTGTGGTTGAGACCCATAATTTGTTTCCAGATTTTTTGGAAGATGAATCGGAATATTTTGTGTATTTACCTCTGTAAGGCTTGGTTTTACTGAGTCACAGTAAAATTCTCTAATGTTTTCTAGAACTTGGAGCTGGAATTCAATGATGTCTTAATGTAATATGGAGAATAAAACAAAAATAATGACCATTTAACAGGTTCCATTTAACATTCCCTAGTAATATAAACATGTCATCTGGATCTAAATAACCACCTATACGGGTAATTTATGACTTATTTCAGACCTTTGTGGTGCTGTCAAGATTTCCAGATGTAACTTTTATTACTTATTGCCAGAAGACAAAAGGTAATCTCTCAAGTTTTCTCACATGAAAGAACAGTGTTTCTAGACTATGGCACATGCAGAAGACAAGCACTCTGAGCTCATGTAGAAAAGCTGCAGGTGGAGATGACAACACATTTTCTCATTTTAAGGCACAATGCTCTATGCTGATCATATTGTTGTGGTGCCTGAAGGTGCAGTTTCATACCTACCAGTCAAATTAGTTGAAGAAAATTGCAGTTAAAACCAACGATAGCCTTCACTTGCTGAGTTTTAGCAGGTTTTTGTCATTCAGCTTCACAAAAGACTGAGAGATGAAGCTTAAACACTTTGGTACTCTTTGCCAATATATAAATCACAAATGTTTTCCATTCATAAAAAACAGCAACAACAAAATGTTAAATGTTAAGTAAAATCTCCAAAATTCTTCCTGAAGCACAACCAACAGTTTATTGTCCCCGCTGTCACACAAAACATGGAAAATATTCCAGTACCTCAGGCCCTGTGAAAGCTGAGTGACTGTAGCTACTCATTCGAGCTGGGCATCCAAAAAATCTCTCTATACTACTATCAAATGCATACAGTATTTTATGCTTTGACTTCCTGGTCCTGGAAGAAATGTCAAATAAGGTATACAACTATTTGTACCAACTTCAGGTATAAAAAAGTCCTGAAAACATTTTATAAACCATTAGTCAGATATTGTTTCTTAGGTCTAGGGAAATGGTAGCAGCAGTAGCCTTAAGGTTTGTGTGCTGGGTGACATTTTCTTAAATCTTGTTTACATTAAGGGAAGCCTAGCTCCAAATATTTTTTACCTCATTTGAAGAAAAGGCTGAATCCAGACCTACAGTTGCCTTAGTACTCTAAGCTAGAAGTAATTGTTCTGGTTTATCTAAACTAGATAAATATTTACCAGGACAGGTGTTATAGTCAGCTCATCCAGACATACAAATGTATCCTTCTTTCTGGTCCATTTTAACAAGCATTCTTAAAGAATTTGCAAAACGCTTTGTACAACACAAAAAGCCAAACAGCTCATTTTATAGACACAAAGCTTTCTACTTCCCCATAGCCACTTACTGCAATTATTAGCTACAGAAGACCTGAAATGACCTCCTATATCATCAGCTCAAGCCCTTTCGACTGCATACAATGCTGCTTTAAATGCTACTCATCACCTGTTCTAATGCTTCCTAAAACCCAAATGGTTTCTTTACAACTTTAGCAAAGGTTCTTGCAGAACCTTTATCTTCTCATTCCAAGGGAGACTTAGCCTTTAGTTAAATTTTTACATCCTTTGTTTACCTACAGTCATCTAATCTTCTAGCAAAGCTGGGGAACAGTTCACACCTCTTATTTCCCCTTATCTATGTTTGCTTACATTGACTCCTCTTCCTCTGATCGCTCTTTCTCACTTAAAGGGAAAACCATTACTTGTACAGCACTGCACTATGAAATAATGTGGCATTTTTTCCATCCCTTCCAGCATCTTCCTACTTACGTCCACATTATTATAATAGTCTTTTCAATCTATTTGAAGGCCGTTATCAGGTAGGCTGTTCCTAAAAATCTATGTCCTGGTGTAACAATTGCAGCATTATCCAGAAAAAACTGTGGAAGTAACTAATTTGCAAGCTGAGTTCTACTCAGTCACTATAGTAGGAAATCTCAGTATCTGTGAAAATAAGATTGTGGCATCACTAAATAGCTCTGTTCACACCATATAAGGTATGCTGTTTGTGAAGTTTCTTATTTTGTTGCAATCATCCAAGATGAAGTCCCTTGAGGTTATGATTATGTAACACTTGTGATGTTTCCTAAAATTATAAGAACACAGCTACCAGTGTAAAAACATTATAAAAAAATAGTTAAAGGACTAGGTCAAAAGAAATACTTTTAAAAATATCTTTAGTGTAGCTGCCTCATGATGTATATTTAAGCAATGGAAATTAATCTCACCATGATATATGTGGATTTTGTCCTTAACTCCCATTAACACTAATAGGAGTTAAGTCCCTAAATCCCCATCTATCACTGAAAGACTATAGCCTGTCTCCCTGGGTTTTGCATGAACCTGCAATTCGCTAACTCTGTTTACAGGAACAAAAGCTACGGTGGACTTCAGAACAGCTGTTGAATGAACCTGAATTAAGAAAATAAAAGATTTTCAGATTGCCACCTTTGTTCCTAATTTCTGTTCTTGAGCCTAGTAAATATGCACTGGAAAAGTTCCCAGTACAAACATTCTACATAACCTTGATATTCTTGCCTTGAATAAGTTTCAGTTATTTTAGCATAATTTAAAAACTCTGTTCTCCTCTCATGTCTTCATGCTATTCTGAATACTTGGTACTTCATGCACTCTGGATGTGCATACTCTGGGTGTGCATTTTTAATTACAGTAGCCAAAGTAATCACTCATCATGAAAGAGCTGTACACTCAGACTTTTTATACATCATACCTGTAGTGCAAAGATAGATCTTTAAAAAAAAGTTGAAATCTTATAGTACTTTAAAATTAAACAGTAAAATTACACAATTTATCAAAAGAGCTTGTAAGGATCTGGTTTTTACATAGTATTTTTCCTTTTCCTTAGACAATACACAGCATGCTATCAATTATGGCCATTAACAGCTAGCAGAACAAGAAGTATTATGAGTCTGTGAATCAAGCTTTAATTTTCTTTAAAAGTCAGTATGATCACAGCAAGGAGTGGTCTGATATGCATTTTATACTGACATGCCACTCCCTATGTCATTACTGCCATTATATCAAGTGTCAGACCTCTTTTTTTTTCCCCTCTAAATCCTTCTAGATGCTAATACCAATTTACACAATAATAAAACTCAGCATCTTTCAGATAGTTTGATTTCTTCAACTGCAGAAAATAACCCTTATGACTTCAGAATCTTAGATTTATTATGCAGACCTCAGCAGCAGCAGCCATCTCCTTCAGCACAGAAATTGGGTTCTGTCTTCTCTCGCTCCTAAACACTTCCATTTGTCTCTTCACCTAGTTAACCATTTTATGAAGTGCTAATCTGCTAATCTGCTGTTTAGATTCATCAGACAGGTGTCTCTAGACAGAGATCTACAGATTAACACCTTCCTCCCTCTCTCCAAATTGCAGGTAATCCAAATTCACAGGCTTCTCTGCTCCTCTGCCTCTAGTGCTCCAGCTTGCAGAGGCTTTGAATTTCTCTACAATTTCATCCAGGGCTGAAAAGCACTGCAAAGCAAACAAAAATCCCTCCTGTCATGAGTTAACCCCAGCCGGCAAACAAGTACCCCACAGCCGCTCGCTCATTCCCCCACCAGTGGGATTGGGGAGAGAATTGGAAGGGTAAAAGGAAGAAAACTCATGGGCTGAGATAAAGACAGTTTAATAGGGAAAGCAAAAACTGTGCACAGAAGCAAAGCTAAACAAGGAATTAATTCACTGCTACCCATGGGCAGGCAGGTGTTCAGGCATTCCCAGGAAAGCAGGACTCCATCACACATTACAGTTACTTGGGAGGAAAAATGCCATAACTCAAACATCCCCTCCTCCTTCTTGCCCTCCTCCCCCTTCCTCCCCCCCCATATAGATACTGAGCATGGTGCCATATGGTATGGTATATCCCCTTGGTCAGTGAGTATTAGCTGTCCCAGCTCTGTCTCTTCCCAATTTCCCATGCACCCCCAGTCTCTTCACCCGCACAACAGTTGGAAAAGGAAATAAAGCAAGTACCTCTTTGGCTCTGTTAAAGCATTGCTCAGCAATAACAGCAAAACACCTCTATGTTATCAACCCTGTGTTCAGCACAAATCAAAATATTGCTGTGTACCAGCCACTGTGAAGTAAATTAACTTTACCCCAGCTAAACAAGCCTTCTCCACAGTTCAGAAATGTCCCAACTTGCAGGCCTCTAGGCTTAAAATTTAATTTTGCCTAGGAGCAAATTTAATCCCACATCTTTCTTTCCCAAAAAAAAAAAAAAGAAACAGGCAGCCACCTCCTCAAGTCATTTCTCATTGGAAACTGAGGCAGTGTGAATAGATACTGACCTAAAACTTTGTCGCAGCCATGAAGATATTGAAGGTGAATGAAAAACAAATGTATTGCACACACATAACTGAGAAAAAGTAGGTACTCTCTATTTCTTCTTTACCTGTTTTTGATGACAAAACAATAATCTTCAAAAGCACTCCTGGGGAATCTGAATTTATTCCCTTGCTTTAAAAAATAAGCAGTCTTTACATTGCCTGCTCTTTCAGTCACTAGATTTCTTTTTCACTTAATGGATTTTCAAAACATAAATGTATAGGAACATATGCAAGCTAATTTATTAGCGTAACAGGATTAGTTAAAGAAGATTTCTAGTCTGCTTTCCATCTACAAACATTGTAAGCTACAATATGTGGGATCTCTTACAATCTTCTTTTTCGTTCCTATATCTTCTTTTAAAAGATTTATATTGAATAAGAGTTTATCTGCTTAACTCCTGGTAAGATTGAAGGGATAGAACACTGAAAATTTGATGTTTCTAGTCAGCCATTATTAGTTCCCTTGATTGCAATATATTTTTCCTTATTTTTGTGAATGCAGCTGCTCTAAAGTTTCAGAAAACTGAATATATTAAATACAAAATTTGCATGTCTTTTTAATGTGTGTTATATATATAAAATATATACTATATACAAATATAACAGTTTTCAATGTATATATTTATATTTTATACTGGTTAATTATTAATTTTGGATAGCTTTACTTCAATTTTTAAATATTTATACTAGGCCTTACAAGGTAACAAGACTGTTTCCCAGATTAGCAAAGTGTAGGGAAAATGTTTATGATTTGTGCCTGTGACTACTGTTCTGGTATTACTGTAGTATTACAAACTACAGTATTTGAGGTATTTTAAAATAAGGTTAGGATTGGCTTTTCAATGAGTAACCTTTACTTCTACCTCTTTCATCACGGACCTAGTCGAAGCCCAAAAACTTGACATTTCTTCCTTCTCCCTTACTACTCATCTAGACCCACGTGTACTTGTTCACAAAGTTAACTTCTTCATGAAAGGAACAGGTTAGTAAATCGATACTGAATGGAGTTTGTGTCTCTTAAAGGTTTATTTAATTGCCTGAGTGCATTTAGTGTGGCCTTAATAGTCCCTAAGAGTCCCTGAGTTATCTAGGAAGGTAGACATATCACAGGATTGCAGGAGATGTGCATCTTTCTAAACCAGCAGTCAAAAGGAAGAATATTTTAGGGCTTTTCAAATGCCACTAGAGGATGTTTTTGGGTAGACAAACAAATTGTTCCCTTTCTCGTCATTATGGATACAGTTCAAGGACAAATAAAATTTAATGTGTTATGATGGCATCATTGTAAAACCACCAAAACAATATGATTTTCCTGATAGACCTCTTGGTGCATTTCATGCATATCAATAAATTTAAGGTCAACTCATATCTGATCAAGTTTGTCTAAAGTTAGAAATGTATGCCTTCTCAGAGCCCACTTCAGCAAGTGTTTGGACTATGGGAGTTAGCAGGCTCTGCTTCTGGACTTGACCTGGTTTACCTTTACCTTATATTTTACCTTATATTTTACCTTATTTACCCTATTCTAGACAATGTCATATTATCTACCAACACAAGGAAGGCAGCAGGGTAATTTAATATGGAATTCCCAAAACTGTACTTGATCTAATTTGGTTTTATTTGCCTGAGGAGATGAAACAGAGGATGATTTCAAATACATGTCTTCAGTAAAGATTTATAAAATTAGCCCATTCGGTCACATATTGAAACCAGTCATATAAGTGCTAACATAAAATTCATTAATAACAAAATGGAACATCTAGCACCAAAAATTCATGTGAACAAATGAATAATCTCAGAAAAATCTAAGTTTTCACTTAGGAAGAAGTTCCCTCTGCTGTTAGAGCAAAAACTTCTTTAGGGACACATAATTTGTTTGCAGAAAAAAACCCAGAATCTTTTGTCAGCCAAGAACATGGAAAGGACCAAATGAAAACAGAGGCTTAGTGTATGTTATTTGTTCATGTAATTGTCATGTCCTTTTTCATCTAATCCCTTATACTACTGCTTGAAAGTGCAAACATTTTAAAAGCCCCTGAGCTAAAGCTTAAAAAAAGCAATTACGCTGAACGAGTTGCTAAATGTGATTTTAGTGTAATGCATTAGGAGTTGGAAACACACAACTTCCATTAAATATGGAAGTAGTATATTCAATCTTTAATTAACAAATATTCTATGACATGCAGTAGGCACTATGACAAACATTATTATACAGTATGTCAGTACTATAATGAATCTTTTTAAGAATAAGCATCCTAGATATTAGCTACCTTTGACTTTTGATCATTATATGTGAGCACAGAAACTAAAATCCAGTATTGCTACTGATAATAAACTCAGCAAAATAACTGAACACTAAAATGAACTAAACCTGTCCATTTGCAATGTTTTAGCCATAACACATATGGAAAATAAGTAGATATTGTAGCACATTGCTGAATTCAACTGATTTAGAATGTTTAGTAAAAAAGACAAGGGAGTAAATAAGGCAAAAATGAAGGAGTTCTCTCAGAAACTAGTGTCTATATTCTTCTTTTAGCTGTGGGTTGAATGACAAAGACTGATAGCTCTGTGCTAATAAGCATCCTGTAAATGACCCAATACTTTCTCTAAGGCAAAGATAGAACTGTAGTAGTTGCAGAACGGCTCTCATCCTCTATTATTTGTAGTGATGGAAAATGAGGTATTACTCATCCCAGAAGAAAATAAAGCAAGAAGCATTCATCTGTGCCAGCCAGAACACTAACAGAAGCCATACCACTTCAGAATCCAAGGTTATGAAAGCAGATGGCACACCCAGGAAGAGCGCTTGGTGCAGAAGTAGTGTGTAAATTTATTTGCTGGACTCTGAATTTTAATTTTGTAAGGAAGTCTGAGAGGTCTGACATTACAGGTAGCAATGCTGAAGTAATAGTTTTAGCCAGCTCTTTGCCAAGTGAGTTCTAGTTCTATTGACTTCAATATGAGTACTGATGGATAGATATTGGAGTCAAACTCTGAAATGAATTAGGCAAAACTGAAATAAAGCTTTAACCAAACTATTCACAGGACACCCACTGGGATATCTAGTAGTTCTGAAATGTATGAGAAACAAACAAAAGCAAACTAAAATCCCAAAATATTAAGTTAGGAAAAAAAAAAAGAAAAAAAAACCACAAAGAAGTATTAAAAGCATTAATGCACACCTTAAATTCTGCTGCTCAGAGGAGCTGTTCATCCAAATCCATCAACAGTCTTTTCTGAATAACTCAAATAATTTCTTAAATCTTCCTGAGATCAGAGGCAAGTTAGTCCTCACCTAAACTTCCAAGCATCTGGTCTGTCCTACTTAGTGGAGGGAGCAGGAGCACCTACAATTTTCAAACTAGACTAGGATTAGAGCTTTTATCCAGGAACTGAACAGGCCTTACTGCTCATCCTCAGCCTTCAAGGGCTGAAATCTAGAGATCCTCATCACCTTCAAAGTGTTTAGCCAACTAACTTTGGGCAGAAACAGACAGGAAAGTTCTCCATAGTTCATCTGTTTGTGCATGGAACTGAATTATTTTCCTCATATACCAAAATGGCAAGAATCGGAAACATAATTAGAAACAAAAATTGCAAGAAGAAGGCTTTCTCCTGAGGCTCATCCATGAAGACATTGCTGTCTGAGGAAGGGATCAGGTGGTTCTAGAAAATTCACAAAGTTACTTCTTACTGAGGGAGAGGTACAGTACTGCAGCTGCTCTCAGCCTCTCCATGGATTCTGTAATTCCAGAGTCCGAACAATAAGGACATCCTTAGTTTTACCCACTACCAAAATCAGGTCTGGAAAGAGAAATTCCACCTATGGAAATATCCAGCAACAGATCACCAAGAAGGATTCTCTGTGCCATAGACCAACTCTTTATCATAATCAACAGCGCATCTACATGGCTTCTTGTAATGAATGCTCTACAGCTCTTCGGTACAAAAAAGCATGTTCTCATCTGGCATTAGTCAAATCTTGGTACTCAGACACAGATTTAATGTGTCAATTAAAGCTAAGTAATAAGCAGTTGATTTAAATCACAGTTATTTTCTCTTTAGCTGCTATGGTATATCTTTGACAGATTAATGAGTTACAGTCATTGGTGGAGCATGGGGCTTGTTGCAGTTGGTTTTCACTCATTAATTGAACTGCCAAACAGCAGAGATATATGCATTATCCTTGCTGCAGTTCAGACCTGCAATCATAGAATCACAGAATTTTAAGGGGTTGGAACGGATCTTAAACATCATCCAGTCCCAACCCCCCCTCCAACCCCCGCCGTGGGCAGGGACACCTCCCACTAGACCAGGTTGCTCAAGGCCTTATCCAACCTGCCCTTGAACACTGTCATGGCTGCAGCATCCAGAACCTCCCTGTTCCAGTGTATCACCCCTCTCACAGTAAAAATTTTCTTCATTCAACCTTTTCTTCTCCAGGCTGAACAGCCCCAGCTTTCTCACCCTGTCTTTGTAGCAGAGGTGTTCCAGTCCTCTTACCAATTTTGTGGCCCTCCTCTGGACTTGCTCAAACAGTTCCATGTCCTTTTTATGCTGGGAAAACCAGAACTGTACACAGTACTCCAGTAGTAGTGCAAAGATGTAATAAAAAATAAATAATCCCCTTATTTGCTATAATACATAAGACCAATGAAAGTATCACCAGGGTGTGTTAGCATAAGAAAAAAGATGAAACATTTCAGTTCAGTCTAAATTCATTGATAGTTAAGGAAGGATATTTTTGCCTTTAGATTTAAAATGTTTTCTCCCTCCCTTATGATATACTTTTTGAGGGAAATCAAGTCATAAATTAAGTCATAACACAAGTCCTTTGCATTATCAATTTAAATTAATTTAAAGAAATGCAACTTTTCATGGCTACTCTCACAGAACTGACTACCCTGTCCAGTCCTCTATCATCCTTCCCTGCACCTTCTTTTACATATTCTTTTGAATAGTTAAGGCTGCACCATAAGTAATCTCAGTAATGATGGAATTCCAGCTATTAAGCATGTTGAAATACAAGGGAATCCATGAAAATACAAAAACTATATTTGCATTTCTCCAATGTGAGTGTGAATTTCAAGATTCTTCTCCTACTTTATTTTGCAATGCCATTGGTAACCTGTATGGAAAATGACTTGACAATTTGAGTGGCTAACTAAGGTTTAAATATTTGAGTTTCTATACCAGAGAGGTTTCGTCAAAGGCATATTGAAATCATCAGCTGAATAGCTTTTGGTCCACTCTGAAATTTTCAGCTACATAAAGAGAAACCAGAAAATACCACGAATTTACACAAAGTAATTAGTTACCTAAAGTGCAGCCACAGTGGTTAAGAACAGTGAATAAATTTAAAATGGAAAGATGTTATTACCACAAAGTACTATTATGCCACAGGCCATCCTGTCTAATTATACCAGTCAAGGCAGGAGGAAAAACTATATCGAGTTGCATGTTTTTCAGAGACTGAGACAGTAAGTTTAGAAAATCTCAGCAGTAAAAATTAAAACTATTAATGCGTTCTGCAACATACCAGCTTTTCTTGTACAGCAGTGAAAATGAGCTTTCATTACAAGTGTCATAGTTAACAGATGAAGAAAAAATTTTCTACAAGAACAATATTTGTTATAGTGTCTTATGTCTACTCTTAACAGTGTTCCTTCAAAGTCTTCAAGATTTCCATGTTAAAATTTTACAGTGAGTTAAAACAAGTGAAGGAAGAATAATTTGACTACATTATCCAAAAGACAAGTCTAGATTTCACTTAGAAGTTTATATTAGGTAAAATTATCATAATATTTGGAATGGTAACAGAAAGAGTTCTGTAATTTATGCATGAAATTCTGAAGACTTGGTTCAAATAACAGCATACAAAAATTATGAGAGCAGGTGATATTCAATGTTGAAATAAGGGGCATATTTTGGAATCTCTGAGATCTAGAAGGATTCCACATGCAGTGCATATGAAAAATGCATTAAAGAAATAGAGAGAATTAGGAAATTAGTATCTTGAGGATTTGTGCAAAAAATTCCATAAAGCTACATTCTGTATGTTATGGTAATATAGCTCTATCTGTACAAGTATAATGAAGTAGAAATCAAAATATTCTATAAGTGTTTCAGATTTCACCATGTGCTGGAAATTATTAATCAAAATGTCAGTACTGGGGTCCATAGTGGCCTCAGCCATAGCACGGACAGCAAAGAGCAATTACCTGATCCCCAATTTTTATTTTATTGAGCCTTATGAAGCAGATGAACAGTATCCTGACCCTCTAAGAAAGTTCACAGTGTGGCTAAGGTTTTAAAGTATGGTGAAGCAAGTGCAGACCCATGTCACACTCTCGTTCTGTAGAACCAGGGTACAGCAGCTGTTCAAAAAATGACAGCCTTGAGGTTACAGATGAGACTGTGAAAGTCACCACAACTTAAATGATGATTTCTCCCTCCCCTCAAGGAACCTTTCTGTCACAGTTATTTGAATTAGGAGTTATCCTTTCAGGCAAATAGCACATGAGAATACAGAGCCTCTTGTAGGATAACAAATCAATTCAGGCAGTTTTATTTTGGTGTTTGTGTTTGCATCAAACAACCCTACTTGTTTAAAGCAGTTAAGCCTTGTGCTCATGATGTGTAGTTATAAACTGAGATGATGAATACTTGTCCTTCATAAAATAACAGTCAAATATATCTCTTTCCTTTTGATAAATTAGAAATTTTTTTTGTGAATAATGAGTGCCAATTTAAGTCAGACTTTTCAAGGGAGAGAACAATGAAAAATAGCTCCAGTTGCCACAGTGAGAAGTTTAACCAGGACTTTTTTCATCTTAAAAGCTGGAAAAAATTTAAACCAATAAACTTTACTCATTCTGACATACAGAATAACTTAATACAATCTTGAAAGGATTCCATCATTTGTCATCCTCCATTTTCCTTTTCCATTTTGTCTTCCTGCTGCGCATTTTTCACCCATTCTGTCTCACACATGTGAGGAGACCTTTACTCTACAATTAATCCCATCCAAAAACTCTTCATTTTCTACTGAGAAGAGTAAAGTAAGTAGACATCCCTCAGGTTATATAATTTAAAATAGAAAGCTTGGGTTGGGCTGAAGTGCAAAGTCCTGAGAGCTGCAGTGCTCCCACCCCAGTGCCCCAGGTTTAGAGCTAATGTTTCCTTCATTGCAAGAATTGCCTATGCTGGGTAAGGCAGTGGAGCCATCTCTGTTCCCACATCCTTCTTCTTCCTGTCCTTTTGATTTTATACAGCAATCTGGAATGGAAACAGGTACTACATGGTATTTGGGATGTCATGCAATGAAATAAGGGTATTTCAGGAGTTATTATTCCCTCTTACTAGAAGACACTAAAAATATAGTTCTGTGAGCACTGAGGCACAGGCTTGTCTAAAAATTTTGTCTTACTTTAGAAGCACACAAAGAAATACAGGCTTGTTTCTACATCAGTAAAATACAAATCCCTGGCTCTGGTTTCATCACATAAAGGTGCTAATTATAAAAAATACCAACAGGTTCTCCTAAAAAATTTTCATGGCTTCTGAGGCTGTCACTACCCATAATAAAAAGAAAATGTCTTTCAACCCTTTTCTGAAAGGGTTTGGGGTATGCTTGTATGTGTGTGTTTAAGAAATTAATTAACCGTTGATTTCTTTAAATAAAGCAGTTGATTAACAAATCCTATGCATTTAATGCTGCATGCTTCCATTTGGTCAGAGAGCCTTTTTCCTGTCTGCTGGAAAGAGTAAACTGAATTGGTTTCATTCTTCAGGTGTAGTTTTCCACTTACTTTATTTGTCTTAAAAATTTTTAAGCTTATATGAACATAAAACTCTTTACTGGGACTTTCTCTATATGATTTGCAATATTTTTGATTTGTAATACTTGATAAGCATGTTTTTAGCATATTTGGCTACCCTTATTCAAGCTGAGTAATTAAATTGACCAAAACAGCAGGATGCTGAAGATATAGAAGACTGTTTCTCATGAGTAAGTGTTGCATATCAAGGTTCCTGTTGTCCTTTATTATGTCTGTTGGCATGATTATTCCAACTACATGGTTTCATGTTCCAAGTTTCCTAAGAGCAATATTGATAAAATGCCGAATTTTTAACAGTACCCACAATTTCTACACCAATGGGGTTTTAACTAGTTAGTCTAACCTATAACTAGTATCCATAGGTTTTGGCTAAACGGTATTGCTCATCCCTGCGCACTTCATTTCCCATTCTGACACAAAAAGTTTTCTTGTTAAAATTAATTTTCATCATCTTTTTTAACCATAAATAAGTGATGTTTTTTACTTTTGTTACATTCAGAAGTGTCATGTAAGGTCTGACAACCAGTTCCCATTTTCCCCCTGCAGCTAACCTTTCTCTCTATTTTATTTTTATCTTTTTCATGAATGCAGTTCAAATAATGAGGAAAGTCTTATTAGAACCAATAAAACTATAGTTCCTATGCCCTTATGGTCAGTCTCAGTTCTAAATGCAATATAATGAGAAGCTAATATTCACCTTTATTTAAAACCAAATATTTTCAGAGTGGTAAAGTTGCAAGAAAGTGTGGAGCCGTAAATTCTGACAGAATGTATGTGCAGTTCCAAAATGACTTCTATTAGTTTGAAGCACTCACTCATCTTTTCTATAAAAGCACTCTTGATTAAGACAGGGCTTTCAGTAGAAATTAAGGTGACCCCACTTGTAACTAATTTATCATAAAGACTTATATGGTGTCTACCCTATTTGAAGAGAGGAGGAACGTGCCCTCCTCAGACTGCTGTATGACAAGTTACTGCTCACACAATGTTCAATAGGGAATTGAAGCACAGAAACCCTATGTGGTGGGTCTAAAATATGTAAAGATTAGAAAGAGAAAAAAAAATTAATTTAACTTCCCTTAAAGTGGGACAGATTCTCCCTGACAGAGAGAGGGAGGTGAGAATACCACTGCCAGGGGTCGGGCAGAAAGAGGTAACACCATAAAACTCTTTTTATGCTTCTCATTTCAATTTCAAGACAAATTTGTGATAGGGTAGAGTTATAAGGAATTACATGAAATGTACATGGAGGTTGTATTTCCTTACTTTAGGATTTTTTCAATTGCCTTGAAATGCATCTTTGTTCTTATCCATTGTGTCCCCACTAATACAAATAGGTATCATTCTGGCATTCAGCTAAGTAATTCTTTTGTCATCCACAGCTGGGCAGGGGATTACATGGCTAAGAAATGAAATAAAAGCTAAATCCCTATGCTTGATAAAGCTTTGCTTGTTTTCTCTTTTATTCAGGATTATCGAGTGAACATCTTTCTCCGTCAGAATTGGAATGATCCACGCCTCGCATACAGTGAATATCCAGATGACTCTTTAGATTTAGATCCATCCATGCTGGATTCAATTTGGAAACCTGATTTGTTCTTTGCTAATGAAAAAGGTGCCAACTTTCATGAAGTTACTACAGATAATAAGTTGTTGCGGATTTTCAAAAATGGAAATGTACTTTATTCCATCAGGTGAGTCTCTAATGATCTTTTTCAGAAGAAGTTCGAAAGTATAACTAGGAATTGCTAAAACATATATTCAGTTTCCAATCATGCAGAACTATTATGTGTGAGTTTTGAATGCAGAACTTTGTCATCGTTACTGTTCATTGTTAATACTAAAATGGAAAATGATCCCTCATTAGGCATTCACATAGTAAAAGTATTAAGAAAAGTACCTTTCCTATTTTAAAGTACAGGTACTAAGCCTAGAGGAACTAAGACACTGCACAGAACAAACAATCCTGTAGTATTGTAATGTGAGTTAGCCTCATGTATGAGTTTCACAGTCTGTACCCTCCAATTTCATGACAATCAAATGTTATTTCTTTTCCCCCATTTTGGAAGTTGCAGTTGCACTTCAACATGAAAACATGGCCTGTTTGAGGATGTATGACATTTAAAGATTAGTCATTTGCTGCTGGAGATGGAGAGAAAACTGGAAAGTAAATTTATGAAAAGGTTTTAAGAAGCTGAAAGCAGCAATCATAAGTATTGACAGAATCTAATTATCCCACTTCTCTTCCCACCACTTTCCTTTTGATACAGACATCAGTAGGCATTTTACTACTGTCTTCAAAAACCCAATCTAATGAGAAACACATTGGATATAAGTATGCTAATGCCCCACTAGACATGGTATAGATTCAGTATTGAAGCAGTGACTCACTTGTGCAAAATAGTAGTCTTTTCAAAACAAATATACTATTGTCCACTCAGTGTTTTGCTTTGCATGCTTTTATGACACCAAATTAATGTGTTATTAGACTCTTTGAAGAGACATTAAGAATCTGTAAACAGTTAGTATACTGGAGAAAAAGAAATCTTTATGACATGCATGGATTTGTCAGTGGCAAGAGAGTCTTCTTCCTCCCTCCCACTTTCCAGTATGATTAGGCAGCACTTTTTCAAGCTTACACAAGGAGAAAGGGCTGGGTTGAAATTCTTGGGAGTATTTCATATCCAAAAGGAGGTTAGTCTGCCACTCTGGGAACAGAATCAATCTTCAGTGTCACAACATGTATTCTGTCACTAGAAACAGATTCAAAGCAGGTTAAAATGATTCCTTCTCTGGATTCAAGTAGAAAGTAGATCTAAATCAATCATCTGCAGACTGTCTGAATCAGCCCAAGAGGCACTGGCAGTTGTTCCACTCTAATCAATTCCCAGCCTTGCCCTATTCCTTCCAAATAAATACAGCACAGAGTACATAGACCCCACCACTCAGCTGAAACATGTTTGGATTGCAACTTCAATACAATTCAGACAAGTTCGTGGCCACATGAAATGGGGTGAAAAACCCCAAATGTGAGAAATATTATCATATCAAATTATAAAAGCAAACATGGACTGTGCTGAAAGCAGATACCAGATAGCTCCTTTGTTTCTCATGAAGCCAGACAGTTTATGTTGCCACGATTTAATTAAGAACTATTGCAGTTTCTGAAACAGATTTAAAATCATATCATTGGCATCTAGTTTACTTGTTATGTGCATTTGAGTGAGTTAACCTTTTGATAAGGGGAGATATGCTAATTGCTAGTGTGCTGATACTAAAAGGAAAAAAAAAAAGAAGTTTCTAAATTTGCTTCTTTCTTTCATACCCGAAAGTCTCCTCATCCCCTAATTGTATTGGAACAATTCAGACAAGAAAATAATGGGAGGTTACAGTTCCTGACTCAATGAATACTTAATATAAAATACTAAAATATTTACTGAAGCACAAAGTAAAGCCCAGGTGTCTCTGAAATGAGTTGCTGTGTTACCAGCCTACTAGCCAGAATTTGCATTTGGAATTATTTTTAATAGAGTGGTAATAGGGTCTGGGTCTGACTTCGCTTCTCAGACTCCTCCTATGCAGCTCTGTCACTGGCTGGTTAAACAGAAATTATAGCAGCAGTGAATCAAGGAGGTTTGGTCAGCAAATAAAGATAGGTAAAAGAAATATACAGCTATACTTGCCACCTACTGCCCACTTCCCTTTAGCCTCATTGCCAAAAACAGGAGAATGGGTTCAAGAGAGGGGGATTAGAGCACTGCTATGCTAGAAAAGCCTTATTTGTAAGGAATTGAACTGAAGCTTCTAAAGTTTTTGTAGGACATTCTATACACTGAACTGATTAATGAAGGTAGATTCATGGCCCTGAATGATGAATGGACACCTAGAAATGACCAGAGATAAAGGCACAAGAACATGTGCCTTTACCTCTTATAAATTCTTCTTTCTGATTCCTCTGAGAAGTATCTCTCTAAAGATAAATTATTGTATTGATTTAAAATATATGCCTATATGCCTATAATTTGCAACGAATTTCTGAGAAAGTATTAAGACTAACACTGATACACAGCAACAGTTCAAAATTACAGGCATATTTCAGTCTACTATCAATATCATAAAATGTTTCTTTAAACCTTTGTGTTGACATTTTAAGCACTTTATTTTAGGACAATAACACATAAAGCTAGTTTGCCACCATGATTTCCAGCTGACATATGTTATGAAATTCTTGCAAATTTGGGTAGGTTTTATGCCAAGGATTTGAAATACTGGAACAGTACAATAATTCTGCTGCAGCACAAAAAAGGCACACTGTTACTGCATTCCTTTAGACTTCTCATAAAGTTAGGCAACCCTACTGAAAAACTTGTTTTTCTGAAAGCTTGTAAAAATTTTTTTCCATGTTATCAGACTAGTCTGAGTTAGATGGGTTCAGCTAATATAGACCCTTTTTGAGAGCTTTCTATTGAAACATGTATTCTATTTTTAATTGCTTCCATTGTATTCCTGCATTCTTCCTGCACAGTTCTATGGCATTTTTTTTTGGTATATTTTTAATGAGTTTTTTGTGTTCTTTCAGATTGACTTTAATACTTTCCTGTCCGATGGATCTCAAAAATTTTCCAATGGATGTGCAAACATGTATAATGCAGCTGGAAAGCTGTAAGTTTGCGTAATGTATTATCCTATACATACTTTTGCAGGGATTACAACAGCTATACAGGAGGTAGGAAAACCCCTTGTAGTGGTACAAGACCAAATTTTCAGAATGAATCTTCTATTTTATCAAAAGAATCTGTGAAATATACATGATTTTAAGAGGAAGAGGTTCTTTCATCCCTATTTGCACTGAAAATCAAGAGTTTTGTGTAAATCCGAAGTTACCATTAAACTTAAGTACCCAGTGACAATTTATACAAAATTTCTGCATATAGGGTTTCACCATAAGTCTTTCCTGTGTTCATACGTACAGGAGGTGAATAATGTGGGAGAGCATAAAGGAAACATAAGAATAACTTAAAGAAGTGATTTATGGGATTTTATCTGAAATAAAATTAGTGTATTTTAACCTATCATATGTTTTATTTGTCATCTGCCTTGATATCTTGCTACTTAAAAGAGGATGGAAAATGTAAAGCAGCTATGCCATTTCAAGGCATAAACATGCTCACAAAAGGAGAAATCAACTATTCTGTCTGATGCATTACATTCTCATTTTCCTTGTGATATGAATTATTTGGGAATTACTGTTTCCATTAAAATGAGACAAATTTCAAAGAGAGCTCTAGCAGAAAAATCTTCCTAATGATGCAAAGAACAAAAATAAAATAAAATAAAGTAAAACATTCTTTGAAAACTTCCAGCAATCTGAAGTTTGTGAAAATTAATGACAGGAGCAAGACAAATTAAGAGGTATCCATCTAAAAGATCTAGATTTACAGTTTTAAGGCCAATAAGTAAAATATTTCAAAAATAAAAGAATTGTGCATATAGAATGAACATACTGGATAATTTGAAATATATAATAGATAAGAAACACAACACACATAATTTTATTGAAGTATTTTGGGTTTTTTTTTCTTTTACTGGAAGAAAGCAGCATCTAAGGGAAGGGCAAGGTAATTATCTATCAGTCAGTATGTCGGAACTGCTAGTTGTATGGTATGCTTTTATAAAATATTGCAGGGTGAGTATGAAAGCCAGATCTATCTTTTATTACGATGGACAGATGGTAGCATCATGAAGCAGCCTTTCAATAGGAGGACAACAGCTGAATCTGACAGCAGAAATTTTCTTGACTAAAATGGAGAGATCGTTATTTGCTGCAAATGTCAAGGAATTTAGGACAATATTATATATCCAGGACTGAAGCGAAACTCCACAGCCAACCTGAGCAGACAGTGCTACTGATAACCTATGTCAGCAATGTGACTAAACAAAAGAGTAACATGAGGCAGTTGCATCAGAGCACATGCAGATGGCAGGTATACTCACGAAATATAATTTTGCTTCAGAGAGGAAGTATCACTGAACAGAGAGGAAGTTTGACTGAGCAAGCAAAAGGTGTAATTAAAAAAATGTTTTAAAAACTTATGAAAGTTTGGCTTTAACAGCTTCATAAAATTCAGCTGTATTTTTCCTCTCTTTCAGCTGTTGTGAGGACAGGTCAGACAACAGCTGAGCATTCTTGAACAGACAGGCATCTGGTTTGTTTTATAGAAGCCTTGCAGGAGCCCACAGTTCCCACAAACTACACCACAGGGAACCAACATTTATTAGTTGAATAGTACTGTAGATGTTCTACTGTATTTTTCAGCAGAACATTTTTCACTGAAGTCTTGTTTTTAATCATTGAGTTCAGTGGGAGTAAATTCCCAGCTGCGCATTCGCATGGTAAAGAGAGGCAGCTCTCACAAAGAGGAGCTGAAG
Organism: Corvus cornix cornix; assembly: GCF_000738735.6. Taxonomy (NCBI): domain Eukaryota; kingdom Metazoa; phylum Chordata; class Aves; order Passeriformes; family Corvidae; genus Corvus; species Corvus cornix. The sequence continues at coordinate 36,877,212 of NC_046334.1, read as the reverse complement.
AAAATACAGATGGGTGCTTCAAATTCTTTATTCACAGAGAAAGATCAAATTTGATTTCCTAGGGAAGTTATAAGTAATAAAGATTTTCCCATATCGCCTTGTCTAATTCTATTTCACCTGTAACTTCAGACATCAAAAAACAGAGACTAAGGCAGAAAGTTTTGTAGCATGTGGGAGCTCTGGCTATGTTTACATGTCTGATAGCAGAATAACCAGTTAGGTTTGCAAGAACAAGGCAGCAGTTCCCTGAAATTATTTTGGGACAGATCCAAAGCAGATATTTCCAGTGACCTAAGTTCCAAGATCTTAGACCTTTGAGAGCAGGAATTCACCTGTCCATAGCCAGTTTCTCTGTACAGGAAGGGCAGGAAAGGAAATAGACAACTTAGAAGTGTTACAAAAAATATCTGCATGCTGGGAAGAATAGTTTATATGAGAGTAAACTCTGACCAGTTTCCAAAACTTAGGAAAGGATGAGCAGAAACATTCAAATTCCAGACTCTCTGGCTAAGAAAAGACATCCACTTCTATTTAAATTTTAGAAGAAAAAAGGAGGATGGGTGCATTTGGCATTTTCCCAGGCTTCACATCAAATCTCCCGAGGTAAGAACTGACATAACCCTGAGAGCCTGAATGCATCCAAGCATCTTTAATTTCTAGGCCACAGTGTCATACTCTGCTCTGGCTGTCTGCCTTGCATTTTTTGGTGCGCAGTGAGACAATGTAAACAGAGGGATCAAAGCACTAACCCTAGTGATTAATGCCTTGTCTGGGCAAGTGGAAGACATTTGGATTCAAAACTGAGAACACAGTCCTCTCATGTCCTGAGTAAACTATCTGACCACCAGGCTATATTATAAAAACCAAAGTGTTTGCAGGAGCAAAACAGCAGTAACCATGCTTCCAGATGTTTCTTTTTGAAGTGGTGATCATTGCTGTTTTTTCCACTGAGTGCCAAGTTGTGTAGGACATTGTACATTATGAATTTACAAGGCCCATTTATCTCATCGTTTCTGTAAACTGTGTCTGATCTTGCGAGCCTTGCTCCTGCATGTGTCACTAAGCAAATTAGAATAAATCACTCATCTTTCTTTTACTCATTTTACCACTGGGTTGCAAAGACTGACAATTATAAGAGACAGATCATAGGTTTTGTCTCTCCTTTAAAGAGTAATCTCTTTTAGTACTAGATGCTTTCCTTCAATATTGATACTGTTGCTCCATCATAGAAAAGTCTAAGAGAAAAATTTGTGTATAGATTTTCTTCCCAAATGATATCTTTATTTTTAGCTGGCTCATGTAATGTTTTTTCCAAGGTCAAAAAGCAGCTGAATTTGCCCCTGGTAAAAGTACTTCACTTATATCATGAAGTGTCTGAAAAATATTTAAGTGGAAATGTCTTCTATTTTTAAAGGATTTATTTTAACAAATCATTTCTCAGCAACTAGAATGAGCTGGTTTTTTTATCTTAGAAAGGGAACAAATGAAAATGCACATATGAAATAATCCCTTCTACATTTCTATGCCTTACACCGGGGCAGCCTATAGCCATGTGGGATAATTTTAGTTTTATTCTGCTTGACTAAGATACAAAGAAATGTCAGCTAGATACATATTTATTTCTGTGGCCTGTCTCCCAGGAAAGAAATTTATTTCTTTTGTGTGCTAGAGCTTGTTGTCTTCCTTTTTTAAGTTTCACTTTTACTTCACAGCATTCCTTTATTCATAAATTACAATTATAAATTTATGTGACATTTAATACTCCTGAATTTCCAAAGAATACTGAAAAGAATAACTCAGTTACCAAAGAAAAAAATATACTATGAAAAGCAACATAGGTAAGGTATAAAACATTTTCTTACCTCATAATTTTAATTTGATGCTTATTATTAAATTAAACCATGGCCCTTTTTCCCCCCCTTTTGATTTATGGAGGCTTTTTAGTTTTTCTAAGCAATCAGGCTGCTGTCTTCTGGATTGTTAAAGAAAATTCCCTCTGTACTAAGTGATGCTTAGTTGCACAATTTTTTCCCCCCCAGTCTCTAATTTGGAGACTGTACAAGTGGAAAGATGGGTATGCAAGCTGCAGCAGTACAAGCTAATGCATTACAGAAAAAGTATGTGCACATTTTTCCTTTGACAAAACAGCACAAAGACACCATAAGAAAGATAAAATAACTGGAGTGTATTTCTTATCTGCCAGGGAGTCCTCAGGTCTCTACCTGAATGACAGAAATTATGGACACACTAGGCCAATGCCTGTCTGTGCCAGAAGGCATTGAAACCGTACTGCTTCTCTCCTTTCCATTTCAGTGGCACAAAAATTATCAACTGCTCATGTGTGGTTTTATTCTGCAGATGGGTGACTCAACCTATTGTGTCTATCTGAAGTGAGACATGACACACAGCTACAAACACCAAGATACTTGTAGTCTTCAGCTCCTGACCAATGCAGAATGAAAGGGCAGTAGTAACTGTACAACTGCTGCTGACATACAGAAACTAGTATAAAAGTAGGTTTGAGAGATGTGCTAGTGTGCTGACCTGAAATGTTATTCTTTTCCAAAATTCGGGCTAAGAACAAACTTATAACTCCCTAGGGAGAGATTCCATCAGAACAATTAGAGGACAGTGCAAGGGGTAGACACTTCACAAGGCAGCTCAGAAGTACATTGAATAAAATCCTGCTTTCTTGGAGCTCTGGCATAAATTTAGCCTTGAAATGAATCACAGCTCATTTTTGAAGCTAATATATTTAGTGCATAATGCAGAAGAATTTGTTCTAACCTCAAGCCAAAACCAGATTCGTTAGCTCTGTCATGTCTTCCCTCTGCTATATTGCTGGGAATTTAGGGCATGATTCAAATGTCTGTCATGTTCTTAGGAACAGTAATGTGCAGGCAGCCTGTCCTGGAGGCAAACTGATGGGATGCCTAACAGAAGAATAGTGGAATAACCCTAGTCAACAGGACTGTACTCCTTGCTTCAAATGGATACCTAAAGAACTGAAGGGTTTGATGACTAAATCCAATGTTCCTTTTGGACCTGTACCTTACTAAAAATTAAAGAAATGAGAATGGAATTTAGATAAATCACTGGGATTAAAAACTAAAATATAAATTGTGTAGTTGAACTAAACTCTTTTACAAAAAAGCCAGATACTCTGCTCAGTTGTTTCATGCTGTACATGTGTCTGTTTATTGAACATGAGGAAAAGAGTTGAGTTTTAGTATACCTGTAGGTATTTTAAAATGACACAAGGGAAGAACAGCCTTCCTGTAATAAAACAGAATGAGTAGAAAATTTACCGGGTATATCGATATTCAGCTGGATCACAAATTTGCTCATGGCTTGGAAAGGTATGCTAAAGGTGGATGGGCAAAGCAAATAAAACTGTGTCAGCAGATGTGATAAAGGACTTATGCTGGAATTGCCAAGACAGTGGTGGTTCCAAGGTGTAGTCTCTAAAGGTACAGGGGAGCTGCTTGCCTTGAGTAACAAACTTTGTTTTTTCTGTAATGGTGTAGTCCTTGGAGAAGCAGGAGAAGAGATGTTAGACACTTCCATAATTCTTCAAAACAAAATTGTTGGATGTTCACTGTCTTGTCTATGATATAATGGGCTTTTAATGCCTACCACTGATATAGAATTAGCTAAAATGAAATATTCCTTCTCTTAGCATGCAACTGATATAAATAGCTTGGCTCCAAGAAGTTCTATAGAGTAATGGAGACTGATATGGGTCGAATGGAACTCTACTTCTTTAAGACAGGCTTTAGTCCTATACTTTCAAAACTGGATGAATGAAAAGGTGATATTTAGTGTTAGTGGTAGTGTTAAAAAAAAAATACTAAGATACAATCTAATTCTTTCTTTCAGAGACCTCATATGAGTGTTGATAACAACTTAGCAACACCATTTTTTAAAAGATTTTTTTTTCTGGGAAAGATGAGTCAGACTAAGGGAAAAGTTTGGTTTTTCTTTCAAGACACTGTAGATGCCCTAGCTACTTAGAAATGTTTCAGCAGGATCAAATTATTTTTGAAAATGCTGAAAATTTTCACTCTAGCTAAACAATTTTCAGTGCTGTCTAAAGGCTAAAATTACTATAACTGTGTTGTCCACCATCTGCCAGAGTTTTGTATAGATTAGATCAACTACATAAAATATCACTACAATTTCATTTTGTTTGATGTCCAGATATTCAAAACCCTCCATCAAGTATTCCAGGCACAAGTCCTGAGAACCACTTTTCATCAACGCCTTATCTCTTCCACCTTCCCCCTCTGTAAGTGTGACAGACTTTTACTTTCATTTTTTCACACTTATCACCAACTCTGTTGCACATAATTTTCTAAAGTAAAATTTCTGCAGGCCAGGTCCAAGTTTCCCAATTGTTTCAGGACCTCTTCCCTTCTAGCTAATTCTAAATTCTACTTAGTATGCCAGTTCATTATGTTCGTCTCAGGCAGAGTTCTCAGTCTGCCAGTATATGCTTCATTAGCTAATTACCTGGAATGACTTCAGGGTCCTAAAAATTACTTGTCTCTTTAAGAGGACTGTTTGCACAGAGGCTACAGTGACGTGCATTCACACAGTTCTTGAGTTTTCCTGAGAAATACTCCTGGAAACGTTCTCCTCCTGGGATGATGTCTTTGTCATAAAACTACCAACCATTAACAACCTGCTTTTGCATTTTAGATGTGCAAGACCTCAGATTTTGAGTAATTACAGAGAGTATTAGTGTAACCTGGCCAGTCCTGTAACTCCTGAGCACCACTGTTCAAACATAACAAGGTTGTTTTTCCTGTCCTTTCTTTATAACTCTATGATCATACCACTTAGATTTTGTATAATTAGTAATAGCTGTATAGAATTAAGAGCAAGTACTGCACAGTAGACAAAAATAAATACATTGCTAACTGCCCTCTTCTTCAGCCGCTGAAGCAGCTGGTGTTTGTCCCATAAAACACAGTTTGACAACTCAACTTTCTCAACCTTCACTCATCCATGCCCTGCAAACCCAAACCCTAGCACACTGCATTTCAGTGGCAGAAGTCTTTACTAACCCACTTGATTTAGTTTAGGTTGGCCTGGTCCTGAAGACCACGGTAGATTATAGCCTCCATTGCTTTTAGCTATTCATGTAGAATAAAAGATTCACTTTTTGCACCAGTGAGCTGCACCCACATATACTACCTAGGCTAGTGACTGACTGTCCTTTTTTCGACAATAAAATTTAGCCACTAGGCATTTCCTACATAACACTCTATTTCCCAGCCACTGGTAATAAAAATATCTGGTAGCAATTTATAATAGTCACCAACACCACCTCATAGTCAAAAAAGAAAAATTCTGGTTTAATGAGAGGCTGAATATCATGTTGGGTTGCAGCAAATCCAAATAAGTAACAGATATATATGTTCTGCTCATAAAGCAGCAGCAAGAGAGCTGCTTTCTGTAAGCTGTTCATAGTAAGACTGAACAGCGAGAATTTACAAAGAATAGGAATAACCATCATGTAGCAAAAGTTTACCCTGAAAGGCACTTGTTCTTAGAAGTAAATTCAGTTTTATCTTCTGGACACACAGACTTTGGGGATTTGCACCACATTTCCCATTGAAGGCAGAACACAATGAAAGCAAGACAGAGAAAAAACACCTTACACTCAAGTCTTATCCCAAGAAGAAGTCAGGATTCCAGAGCTAGGCACTTATGCTTACTACAGAATAAGCTCCATCCATCTACAAGCAGAGATAACACATTTAAAGTTGTGTTTAGTTGATAAAAGCCCTCCTCTGATTTGGCTTTGGGTAATCTCTTTCTATACTATTAGAGTTGTGTAGAGGGCAACGGGAATTATTTCCATAGGAAAACAAAATAAAGTGTTCTCCTGATGGAAATGTTAGCTGCATAGAAAATAATAAAGTATCATCTTCAATATTTTTTGCTAATTTAAACATATGTAACTAAACTGCAAAACTCATCACTGCATTAACTTTTGTCATGGGCTTCTGTGGCATAACAAATGTGAGGAGAATCCAGAAACAGGTACCATCAAGAAAGTAGGACTTCTGTAGGTGTGAATCTAGACTTGAAATACTGCAAGGAATAGGATTCCTTATTCAATGTTATTCCTGCAAACTGGTTTCTCTAATTCCTCAAATTCAGGGTCCTAGAGTGTGCCAATTCTCCTGCCTGTTAGTTTCTGTGTGTTCAGAATTTATGGACCTAACACCGCAATAAAGACACCATTATCTTACCCCTTATGGGCCCTAAAGAGAAATGTCTTTTTCTTTATTACTACATATTGCAGTTCAGTTCTTACAAGTCACAGAATATGTCTAACAATGTAACTAACCTATAGCACAAGTTTGTACTGGTAACCACACATCCATTCAGAACAAAGCCTTCACATCTCAGAACCACACTTTACTGCTCCATTCCCACAGTGGGAACCATGTAATGGAACACAACTTCTCAGATTTTTTATCTCATAGATCATTTGGAAAATACAGACAGTGCATTTCTAATCTTCAAAAGCACACCAATAGCAGCAACAGGCATTTAGACTTTTTGTTACATTTATGAATTTACTGAATGAGATTTTTGTAATTCCTTTAAAGATAATGCACATTTGTTAATCAGGTAGAAAGTAGCCATGAACCAAAAGCTCGAGTGGACTTCAGGTTTAGTATTTTTAGAAGAGGACAGGGACAGTTATTACAAATAATCAGCAGAGGTCCCAAAATTAGTGTGCCAGGGGACTGTATTTTAGGCTCATTGCATGTAGAACACCACATACCTAAACTGTAATAGTACATATACTCCAGTATGGTAACCATTGATTGTTTTGAGAGTATTTTCTGTAGAAATGCCTTTTTCCCCTTATGCACAACACACACAGTACAATAAGCATTCTGAGTGTTAGGCACGGTGCTAATCAGCAGGTACTCTTCATAAAATTAATTGAAAAATCATATTTTCTTTTGATTTAATTCAAGCTGATTTAATTTAACATACTAGTGGAAAAATTATACTATTTTAAATTTATTTGGTATAACATAAACTCACATCTCCATTAAGTTCTCTATATTTTAAGACACCTTTAATTTATGACAACAACCTTGACTTACAAAACTGAAGTTACAATTTTGAATGCTAAAGCTATATTTGGACATTTAAAATGTAAACATGGCAAAAATTAATTACTGCACCAACATTTTGAATACACTGCTGTTATTTTTAATATATTACATTATAGAAGAATTAGTGGGCAGGGTAGATAATCAAAATTAAAAGCATGCATTAGAGATGAATGAATCTGATTTAGTGAAATACATTTTGACACAGCAGTTGTTTCTTGCCAGTTCAATGAGTTTTGCTCAGGGAATATCACTTCTGGCTTCAAATGGCAATCTGCTTTACACACAACGGCTTTTTGTCTGAATTCATGCAAAGTTTGATAAGATATATACCTCTGATTTTTCACAGTTTATGGCACTTTATAGTGAATTTTAAGATTGTGTTTATGGAATATCATGCAATCAATAAGAAAAACTAGCGTCTCCTTGCACATTTTATATATGCTTGTAGTGACTTGGGTAATGTCTGATCTCAAACTCATTTAAAAGGATATGGTCTCATTTTTATCATATTCGTCCAGCCTTAAAAAAAATACCAAGTAAACCAACAGTCAGCCTGAGTTCCTGTGAATACCTTGTATACAGGTTTTCCCAAAAAGAAACATCAAGAATTTAGAAGGAAGAAGTGTCAAAAACATTTTTACATTCAAAACCACTAATTCTTAGCTCCTAGGTTCATTCAGCCTAGATCAGAAAAGATAAAGTGTATCTCAGTTTTCAGGTCAGCAGATCAGGTCATTGAATGCCATTTATAGGTGTATTAAAAGAGTAATGAAGTCACTGAATACAACAGAGGTAAGATTTATGCCCACCCAGCAAAGAGGTTACTTTTTTTCACTGAAACTCAAAATTTAAGTAATTTTGAGCAGACTTTTAGAAGGTTCTGATCAATATACTATAAACAGTAATGTGTTACTGAAAGGTTAAAAGAATTTCCGGTTCTCAACAGGTTATTTTCAACAGCTCATTAGCATTGGCCTAAAGCAGAACGGAAATATTACAAAGAAGCTGAAAGCTATGTAAATTAGATGAAAAATTCCCCTTTTAGCTTCTGGTCCCTTGCGGTATATGTGGTTCAAATTTGAATGAGAATATGAAGCCTTTTTTTTTTTTTTTTCCAGTTGTAATAACCAGATAAAATTTATTCAGAAAGAAAATTAGAATAAAATGCCTGGGAAAGATAACAGATCACATATTCAGAAGAAACTGGGATATTTTCCCTGATGATATCCCATGCAAATATTCATGTGAGAGAGGGAAATAGAAGGAAAAAGTACTTGTCCTTTGCAAAGTCTGGGCCTTGATTAGCATGTCTTTTTCTGTTATATCTAATCTTATACACATGCATGAGGTATGGATAAGTGCAGAGTCTGAATATTAAAGCTGAGGGCTTTTTAATATGTCACAGTCAGTTAATATGAGAAGACTAAAACCAATTGCTTTCCCATGTGTTGTTCAAGTTTCAGAGAAAAGCAGTTTTTTGAACCGCAGAATTTTCAATTCATTGCTGTCTTTGAAAAATTTGCACCTAACCATTCAAACTGACATAAATCCATAAACATAACTTTGACAATCCACATTTCACCTCAAGTGAAAGGAGGAAGAGGCCTGAGTGTAAAGGCCTATTTTATCCTTCATGGGTTGGGGAGGGCAAGATGTTCCCAAGCACCCAAGAGATTTGGATGTTTAGGTAATTTAGATGGTTTTGTTGAATCCATTAATAGACCATCTAAGTATTAAGATTTAAAAAGAGTTTCATAAGACAGCCCTTTTTTTCTCTTCTAATTCAGTATGGTATACAGTGGCAGATAAAAATTTGTGATTAACTGGTACAAGCAGACCCTCTGTATTACCTCCTTTTTATAACAGTTACTTAAAATATTGTAATTTGATATGTTACTGCTTTTCAAAGTTTGCAGCTGATTTAGAGTTTATTTGGGTTTTTTCTTTGTTTTAGTTGGATACACAATGAATGATCTCATTTTTGAGTGGCAAGAAAAGGGAGCGGTTCAAGTTGCAGAAGGTCTCACTCTGCCACAGTTTCTGTTGAAAGAAGAAAAGGATTTATGTTACTGCACCAAGCATTACAATACAGGTAGGAAAGTGATTACAACTGAAAAGACATTTACATTTATTGATATAATAAATGTCACAGTTGGGGTAATTTTTAAATGTTCTCACTGAATTCAGAAGAGGGTTAAAACATACAAGTGCATTGTGCAAGATAATGCAGCCTTAAATAACTGGCAAACAAACCAAAACTGCCTAAAGACTGAACAAACTTCTATTTTAGATACCTTAAGAAAATATAGTGTTGAAATAATTCAGAAACTGTTCAGTCAGGGGTTTTACTTACTCAGCAGGTGCCGTGACCACATTTACAGTGTGCAATCTGAAGCACTACTGAAATCCAAAGGTCTGTATGCTGTGCACTAAGCACAGCCTGGCTCAGTCAGGAAAAAGGGACCCAAGGTTGCCAAGCCAAGTTATCCCTGCCCGAGTTCATCCAGCAAGGGGGCAATGTGAGCGAGCTGAAAGCATTCTTAGCATCCAATGGCCAGGTGTGCAAACTAGATGTGAGCATGCAGTGACAGGACAAGGGGGAATGGATTCAAACTGAAAGAGCACAGGTGTAGATATCAGGAAGAAATTCTTTATTGTGAGGGCAGTGAGGCACAGGAAGAGGTTGCCCAGAGAAGTTGTGGATGCCCCATCCCTGGAAGTGTTCAAGGCCAGGTTGGATGGGGCTCTGAAGAACCTGGTTGACTGAAAGGTGTCCTTGCCCTCAGCAGGAGGGTTGGAACTAGGTGATCTTTAGGGTCTCTTACAACTCAAACCATGCTATAATTCTATAGTTCTATGATACTGAATTGAAGCCTTTGTTGAACTGAGATATTTAGCTCATCTCTGGGATTATTTGAAAAAGGAGGGGATTAACATTAATAATATAATTAAGTATATTTTAATTTTTAATTGTGAAAAACAACATCAATAACTGAACAATCACAAGCACAATAATCCTGAAAAGCAAAGCCTAAAAATACATAGTTTATATATTCTCTTGAGGGAAAAAAAAAGCTAAAACTCTTCCATTCTAATCCATATATTTTTTAATTTTTGCTCTCAAAAATGATTAAGCATGTCTTAAAATTTAAGATTAGAGTGATTAATTTGGATTCTGCTGAAATGTAAGGGAGAGAAAATTAAAAAGGTGGTGTTTGTAAGGAGTGTCCTGTTACAATCAAAATTAAGGAGTGCTTTTCAACACTGAGTTTTATCACAACTGCAGTGGTGCCCTAAGAGAAAGGAAGGTTCTCTCATAATTTCCATTTAGCGTAGGAAGATATCGATAGAGATATTTTGAAGTGTTCCCTAAAATAAATTGGAAATACTTAGCCTGCACTTCTATTGTACAAATACTTATATCTGGATAATCCTTAAAAACCTTCTAAAATTTGTGATAAATATCCTATAGCAGAGTAATTTTTTTCACTCTGACATTTCTTTTTTAATGATAAGGTAGAAATTCCTTTTTTTCCTTTCTACCATAATCCTTATGACAAATAAGAAAATTTTATTTTCATTATTTTCCACTTTCTCCTTTGAGATATACAAGCAACTTACCCTTTCTTTTTAAGATTCTCCTGTTTTTGTGCCATTTTAATGAGTGTCTGTAATTGTATTCCATACCCCATGTATGATATTAACTAATGAGAACTAATAGGGCATTCTTCTCATTTTTCTAAAGTGCATTTACATAACATGATGCATCAAAAATCTCTGAGAAATTAAGACATTACTGGGATGCTTCATCTGATACTGAACAGAAACCTGGTTTAAAATTTCAGGATTTCCAGTGATTTCCAAACATTCCATCCAAAGCTGAGTTACACTCTTACTCATTTGTCTGAGAACTTACATTATAATTGTCAGAGTTCAAACCTTGTGATTTTGACTAAAACTTCATTTTTTCAATATTTTGAAGGCACTACATTTTTCTTCACAACCCATATTTCAAGCCTATTTACCTTGGTATTAATATTCATCTAAGGAAAAACAGGAAAATATGTTACACCTAGGCACACTATACTAGGTTGCATGGGGTCAACTTACATGTACTGGTTTTTCACTGTGGCCCTGAGTGGAGAAGCAGGAGAAACAGATGCTGTTAGCTGCATGTGAGGCCTCATGGTTCTCAAGATGTGGCTACAAGTGTGCTTGTCTCCATGCAATTCTGTAGCATTTAGGTGAGAGGAGGGTTTTACTGTAATAAGTCCAGAGGACAGTGTGGCTAATCACCAGCCTGTCGTATTCTGTATTGCTTTGGCCAAACCGCGTTTCTGTGGCCAAACATGCTCTAAGATGTGAGTGCAACCCACAGCCCTGGAAAGATGAAGCTCATGCCTGTACTAAAAAAGTAATTGGACCATTTAATTTGCCCACAAAAAAGTCAAGGCATTTGATAATACAGAAACCTTGGAAGCCTGGGTGCAGTTAGAGGGTAGGGACATTAAAAGATGTCAGCAAAAGATAAAGCAATTGCACAGCCGTGGGACTTACCTGTGGTGGACAGAGAGGAAAAATACGATGCTGATGCTGAGCAGCAGGTGGAAGGGTATGTCCTCACCAGAGGAAGCAGCTGAGTGGCCTGCTCTTAGTTACAGCACCAAAATTACAGGTACAGATCTAGAACTTTGTCAGGGCAAATCAGAAAGAAAAGGTGGTCTTACCCAAGAAGGACTATATTTATTGTGATACTCTCCTCTTCGAGATAACAGTATTTTCTCCAAATTATTTTTTTTTATTCAAATCTTCATTATGAAGCAAATTTAATCAGATTAGAGGGGTTTGGTTTCTATGAGATACTGCAGGCAGATATGCCTTTAGGACACTCCACAAGAACCAAAATTTTAAATAAGCAGTTTTCAAAATTTGATGTGAAGTCTATTTCTCTGGCCTATGACAGATTAGATAAAATGAATTCTTAAAGTAATGCTAAGCAACTGCAGCTGGTATGCAGTAAGTGACCAAAGAACAGTTTTCAAATTAAATTTATTTACAACACAGGATGGAAAGCTCTTCTGAGATATCTTGTAAAACAGAAAAAAAATCTCAAAATTCTCCCCGTGAAGCAAATTAACATGAAGCTTCAGCACAGTATGTAGAAACTCATCAGTACATGTCTCATCAGTGTTTCATGCCCAATGGAAAACTGTTCACTGTAACCACAGCTCAAAAAATAAACTGTGTCTAAATATAGAGACATAACAGTGTCAGCAACAGTACAGCAAAATGGCTCATCAAATCTTGTGTTCTGAAGTGACACAACAACATTTCTGATAATTTTCATATTTTGCATGCACAGGCATATCCGCAGTGACCAATTTGGGAAGTGAAGTAGAATCATAACAACCAGAAAAATCACATATGAACCATTTATGTTACAAGGATGGTCTTGCTTTGTCGCATTCCCATGTAACATTAATGGCTTCCCTGGGCCGTTGTGCAACACCTAAATTTTATTTCAATCACAGATAATTTCAATCATAGCTGCAAAAAGCCCAATATACAGTAGCATGAATTTATATACAATAGCAGACTAATAGGCACAAATGAGTCTTGGCTTTATTCCTGCATCATGCATAATGCTTTACACCTGCACTTGAGTGATGCTGCTCAGAACTCTCTTAGGTCTAATAATGCCTTTTGGACCAAAGAATTGGATGTAGTGGTCCTGGAAACAGTGGAGCTATGATTGCTACACTCACCACCAGAACTGGTAGATACTGTATGCGACCATTTCTGATAATTGCAATCTTGATGAACAGCATGTTTCCTGAACTCCACACTCCCCATCTGACTTCCTAATATGCACATCCCAAACACAATTTTTCCCATTTGTTCCCCCATAGTCAAAAAAGTTGCTTAACAACCTGTAGATTGTGGCCCTTCTAAGTCTCACCTTCACCTGACCTAGTGCCTTATATTCAGCCATTTTGCTGCCAGCATGATAATGACAGTGATTAAAGGAGACATAACTTTGATGCCTTACTCTGCCAACAACGCCACAAACCCTTACTTGTGTTGAGAAACACCTAAACCACTCTTTTTGAGTCTATAGAAGTGATTTTTAAGACGTGACCTTTTAACTCCCTCGGGTTTTTTCATTGAGCATTTCTCCAAAAAGGAAGCTTGTACATTTTATCCAGGAGGTAGTCTATGGGTGTGAAATTTCTGAAGCTGCTCATTCCTTCACTGAAAAAGCAGAAATTATAAACACTTTGGAGAACAGAGTCTATGGCAGGCTGAGGATGTGACCGCTCCTAGATGCACGAAATGGCATTGTCTGACTCCAACAAGGCATTATTCTCAAGGGCAAAGAGGCCGGAATTGTTACCCCTGCACTGATCAAAATTTGAGCATTTTACCTTAAAGATTCATTGAATAAAAATTCATCACCTCTTCTGGAAGTGGAAATGTTACATCTAGATGTCTCTTTAGTTTATACTTCTCCCCTCTCTGCCTCTGCTAACACAGTACAGCACGTGACAAGTCTTTCACATCACAAGACTTATGTTCAACTTGATATCTCCCAGGCTCCCTGGCCTGGGAGAGCTGCTGCCTACCCAGTCCACCCCCAGCCTGTATCAGTGCAGGGGGTTACTCCATCCTCATCACGGATCTGTGCATTTCTCTTTGCCGTGCCGTTGTGCTGGGTTCTCCAGCCTCCAAAGGCCCTGCTCAATGCAGCTCAGTTCTCCATTCTGAGGGACATGGGAACTGCATGTGCAAATCTGTCAAGCTGAAAAGGAAATAGTTCCTCTTTTCCATATTTATTTTCAACTGTCTTTTACTGCAGTCATTATCAGTCTTACACCAATGTTAAGTTTACCACCTGCCTCAGTATTTTTTTCAAAAAAAGCTACGTAAAGACACTTCCTTCCTGTCCAGGAATTTATGTAGTCAAAGACAGGTGATGGCATCAGCACTTATTTCCCCCAATATGCTGCTGATATCCACAGACTGTGACTTGACAGAAAAGCTGAATGGTAGTACATTCCTAGAGTCATTTAGTGAATCTTGGCTTTAGATACATAGACAAGTGCCATACACATGAGAACTTGTCTAGTTCTATATGCTAGATGCTGGAAAATCATAATTTCTATTCAGGCTGTATAGATACAGTGTTTCATTTATTTTATGATGAGGGAAAAATGAGTAGTTTTACAAGCAGCTTTTATCAGCAAAATACATTCAAATTGCAATTTATACTAAAGTGCAAACTGGAAACTTTCCAGAGACTGCACTTACCAAGTGCTTTTTTATTATCTTGACACCTTCTTAGAAAGGTATGAAAATAATTTCAGCTAAATTTACATATATGTAATCAGTTTTATGGGTACAGTCTCTTTAAACAATGAAATTTGCATGCACATAATTTATGAATTTTATTTTTTGTTCAAAAAATTTTATCACTGGAAGGCAAAGGAAAAAAATAGCATTTAGCGGTATTTAAGTAATAAGTAAAGCAGAGATGACAGTGTCACATTCTTGGAAGAATAAAAAGGAAATGTCTTTACTGAACAAGGTAAAATCAAGTAGACTGCTTTTCTTGTGGTGATTCTGAAAATGACTCAAACAGGAGAGAAAGTAAAAGGGACATTATTACCTTATGGAAAACTCAGTTTATATATTTCATTCTCCTTCATCCTCTCTGTGAAAATCATCCGCTACTCTGATTGCAGTGTTATACGTAACACGCTGTTGCCAAGAGATGTTAATTGCAATCTTATTTTAGCAGATGCAGAGAAAAAAGAAAGCACGCAACAAAAGGCAAAAGGAAAGTGCTGGTGGTCTATGTGATCCCTCTTATGGCAGTACAGTTTATTTCCTCCTGAGACTGTCTATTTTCACCTAGGCAGTTTTTTCAGTTAGAAGATAAAATTGTCCTCAGAAAATTTCCTTTAAACATTAATAACTTTAAAAATAAAAAGTCTTTTTTTGGGGGGGCTTTCTTTTTTTTCACCAATTTTGTCTGAAGATACTTGGAGTCAATGGCCACACTTCACTGAGGCAATAACCTTTGCCAGGGTGATCCCACCCTGTGTACTAGATAAAACATTAGGGTTTATGTATGCAGGACCCATAATAAAAGCCTTAATTAATTACATGATCAATGATTTTGTCTCAGGACAATACTGATCCAACTTCATCTGTCTGGGGCTTTTACACACAGGTATTTAAAGGACTAGCTTTCTGCTACCTAGCGCACTGAAGTTTCCCAACTCGGGATGAGACAAGTGCCAGAACCAGCATTACAGAAGGGCTGGAAAAGTATGGCAAAGGGAAGGTCTGTGATGGCCTGCAGTAAGATCATATTCACAATATGTATTACATGTCATGAACTACTCTCAGTGTGAGTTGTCCTGCAACAGACATTTGTTTCGAGTAAATATTTGTCGTTGTACAGAGAGTAGATAGGAATACTCAAAGCATTGCAGTGACAACCATTTAGTAAGAACCAGTGAATCCAAGGTATTAAACATTAGAAAACAGTCAAAGGCATAAGGTCGGCATTTATAAAGCCGTAGGGGTACAGTAAGAAAAGCTTTCCCCAAAAGACATCTTAAGGGCTGCTAAAAGGAGACAAATATTTTTAAGTAAACTCTTACCTCTGGGACAGTTTGAGACATATGAAACTATAAAAGAGGATTCTTTATGGCCTGAATTTACTACTTATGCTTGATTTCCCTTGCACATCCCACACTACTGACAGTATACCTTTTAATGACACAAGCATACTGCGGCCTGCATAGCCCATTTGCTAAACAGCACATGCCACAGTCAGAGGAGCCTGTGTAGTGTGAAGATGACCTGAAGTAGAAAAATGCTCCTTTTGGGTTACTCACAGCTGGCCATGGAAGAAACAACAGCAAAAAAAGGACGTGATCTTGAAACATAGATTTAGAAGAAACATAAAGATTTTAGTTATAGGCTAGCTGTGTTGAGATTAGTTGGAATAAGAAAGAACTTGGGCCCAGTGAGAGTTAATTAAGATAGTTAGGAGAGCTGGACCTGAAATGGGTTTTAAGATGTTAGTAACTGATTACCTAATAACTGATGATCTGTCATTTGCATGTTTGCTTAGCTGTGCTTAGAATGAGGAGTAGAAACATTGATGAGTTGGTATAGGGAACAAGGATAATTACCAATTTCCTCCCTTGGTGGGAACCCATCCAAAAGTCATGCAAGAAGAAACTTACAGGTCACTAAAGTAATTAGGATTGTTAAAGTTCAGAGAAGCAAAAAGGTCAAAATGAGGAAGATGAGTTACTTCATCTTTTTTGAGACCACTGACCCAATTTGAGACCACCAACTCCATTCAGGACACACACTACTCATGCTTAATGACATTGAAGCTCATTTCCATACGAAGCAGAGAATGGGAAGTGTTAATGTTATGAATATACATTTGTATTTTGGATATTCATAATATTTGGGAATAAAAGGTATCATGTTTGCTTGTATTAGGGCCCTGCATCTTAGGGAGCTATCCCACGCAGAGTCTGGCGCCAAATAAAACATGCACTTTCTAACTCTAAACTGTTAGAGAGCTTTGTCCGTCTCAGTTGGATATCGATATTGGATCGATATTCAGATTTTGGTAAATCAATCTAGATACTGACTCCAAAGAAAAGTAATTCATGCTTTCTGGGGAAAAGAAAAATCATATAGACTGACTACAATACATTTTTTTCCACTATGCTAATGGTTTCAGCATGGACATTTCATGGAAATCATGCCAGTCCAGCAGCTCTAACATTGTTGTTACCAAAGAATATGGATAAGAGACAAAAATGCACCATCTCATGCTTATACACCAGCGTGTTCACACGCGTAGGCACAACATTCATAGAGTCAGCACTTTTGCGCCTTTCGCACACTTAAATCCCTGGTTAGACTAGACTTACGAACACGAGAAATGTTACCTCAATTCAGGAAAAAAATATTTCTTTTAGGAAGCCCTCGATAGTTTTTCTTCCTTTTGCATTACAAAAATCCACTTTATGGATTGTGCGCACACTTATATTTAGCTTTAATCTGAAACTACCATCAGGTAGTTTGTTGCACAGTTCAGCAAAACCACAATACCTCAAGGGATTCCTATCTTCCTACTAGGCACTCTCTGTGACATTCACAGGGCATATCAAAATGAACTGGAGTTTACCTTTCACATACTGCAAATGAATTATTAGAGCAGTGCTCTTAGTTGCTTGTCTATCTCATTCCCCAGCTGAGATAACTTTGTGGGTATGTCTCTTCTGATCCATTCAAGCACCCAGTCAAATAGATTAAACCACAGCTAACCTGGCTTTGAATTTGAAATGGAATACAGGAAGAGAAAGGAGGCCCACAGCTGAATGCTGCTTCAGGTGGGGAACAACGCCACAGCTTCTGCTGGCTGCTGAAGCTCACATCTGCTAGTGAAAGTGTTTTCTTTTTCCACTCAGCTTCATTAGCCAAGTTTATGCAGGTGGTTCTGATTTCAGTCAGGAAAGGCAAAAGCTGACATCAACTCTTTCACACTTAGACCAGCAACTGCTGCAACTGCAGTGCTGAGACTCACTCCATCTGCTGCCTTTCTCCAATACTCAGTAGTGGAGCAGCAGAGAAGAGTATCTAACGGGGTAGCCACCCGTCTTCCTGGGGAGCTGCTGCATATTAATTTTTCAGTGCTGTGCTGCAAGAGAGCAACACAGTAGTCTTGTCTAGGAAGCACTGGATATGTACCTGGCAAGTCTGTAAACTTGCTGGGTCTAAGACAAAGGCAGGACTCTTAAGTGGCACATGTTGTGGAGCTAAGCAAAGACATTTTTCTACTTTGAGAAACATTCCACTTTCTTTTTTTTTTTTTTTTAATTTTTTGTTTGGCCCTGGTGTAATAGGTTTTCAGCTTTTCTTTTTTCCTTGACCAAAGATATTTGCAAAATTTCTGAACCAAGCAAAAAAAAGGTTCTGTATAATTCTTCTGACACATCATTCAGTCCTAGTTCTGGCCTCTTCATTATCTCTGCTTTTTTCTCTCCTTCCCTGTGGTTAGGATATATTCCATTTGCACTTCTTTCATTTAGAATTTTGCTAGGATTCTGTTGCTCACAACCATTCTTCTCTTTCTGCTTAGTTCAGTTAGATCTGTCAAATTTGCAACCACATAAAATAATCCATATCAAAGCTACTATATTATTTACTGTTCACTGTTTAGGACCACAGAATTTTTTTGCTGAGTGGTCTGTAATAGTTCAAGTCCACCGGAGTCCTCATGAAAGAAACTCAAATCTTTTATCCCACATTTCTCTGGATGGAAAAAAACCAACATACGAACAATAGTTAATGTTTATTGACACTTCATATATGCGTATGCATATATTACAAACTGATGCTCCTTAGTTTTCCTTCCTAATTTGTTTTGAAAGGAGAATATAATACCCTATAAGAAAAAAATGTTTCATGCTGAACAATTCTTACTGATGTGATGCCAAATAAAATGGCTTTGCTTAGACCTAGATTGGGCTGATGCATTTCTGTCACTCCTTACCAGCGGGATTTACTGTGAGGTATGAGACAGAGACTGCTGCTGTCCAAGGCAGCTGAATTAACAGAATGAATGTCACAAAAAAATAGAAATCTTCAGAGTAAGAACCAGTTTGAAGAATATGATTCCAACAAAGGCCAGTCAGTGCAGAACTTCTGATTATGTGGGGTGTACTGAATTGCTAAGTGAAAGACTAAATTGCACAGGTATCCTTTTGAAGACCATGGAAGAGAAATGTAGGGGAATATCCTGACCCTTTCTGAAGTAAACACCAAAATTCCCGTTCACTTTTTTAAACCAGGATTTCATCCCGTGACCGAGGCAGAAATCAGTCCTGAAGCTTGGACAGCAGATGGTTGAGCCACGATCTGGGACACAGATTTTGGGAGTGTAGATAGGATTCAGAAAACACTGGCAATTAGGAATGGAACTAATAATTGAGCTTGCAGATATAAAACTCCTGCGATGCAGAATGTAACCTTAAAATTGAACATCATAACAAACATCTTTCTAAATTTTTTTTACTGCCTCAGCAGAATAAAAATATCATAAAATTACATTCATTATGACATCATAGAAAAACTAGTGGCCTGTAAAAATAAATGTTATGAAAATAATGAAGTTCAGAAGCACTTAATATCCCTAGAATAAAAATATTTCAGTTTGACTTTATCTGAAGTTCATTTCTGTATGCCTAGCACTATTGTCACAGCATAAAACAATATATTAGTATAGGATAAACTCATAAATCCATTACATAATTTTTAAAATCTGATAAATATCAAATTGCTATTAGTTGCTATTGGGTTTTTTTTAATGTGGAAAAATTTTGTATAAAATGGCATTTTGGCAAGCAAAACTTGATTAGGAAAATAGGTATCAAAACCTAGTGGAAAACATAACCAAAGAGCTTCATACCACTTAAGAAATAAATAACTGTATAATCTTCCTTGCTAAATTTAGAATTAGGAAATATTTTCTCTCAAAATGAGGAAGAAAACTGAGTTACGTGTATTTGTTGATGTGAGAAACTGTTTCATATGTACACACACAGTAACAACATTGCCTTCAGCACCATTCTTATGTGATTAATATGACCATTGAGCAGAATTAGAAAATCTAATGAGGCCAGGTCAAGATCTGCGAAATAATCTACAGTTTACAGGGTGGGAAAAAAAATCCAACCCCACAACAATCTGAATAATATAAAACTATGGGTTTATGGAATTTATATGAGCTAACAATAGATTTTTTGTTGTTGTTCTGGTTTGATTAAGTAAGTAACTTAATAACTGCTTTATGTTCAGTACCTAGATAAAACTAGGTCATTTAATTACCTTCCTAAAGTTTCCTAAGCTCTGGTCTTTTTAGTCTTCAATCTGTGTTTGAAACTTGGTTATTTCACTTACGAGCTGGAACAGTTTGAATGGGGACACAGGGAGAGATTTAGCAGACTCTCCTATTGATAATTTAATGCCCATACTGATCTCACTATGTTTTTCCCAATTTTTAGTTTAATAAAAATAAAATTAAGCTTAAAATTGAACCAAAACATAAAGGAGATATTATACATTGGGGAAGCAAGCATTTTGTTTGTACACAGAAGCATTTCCAAATCATAAGTGGCAAAAAATGTGATCTCACAGAGGAAATTTCCTATTGTCATAATGAATTATGGTTTGTTTTTTGTAAGAAAATAAGAATTTCAGAGCTTATCAGATTCTTAATTTTTCAGGTTTTCTGCCCTTTTTCTTTCCAGTAAATAGTCTTTTTATGATGGGGACTGTGTTTATTAAAAATCACTGTAGAGAATTCAAAACATAAATCTTTTTCTTGGGAACACATACATTTGACATAGCATACATTCTTTAGGAGTGTGCACTAGATGTTGACAGTAAAAACATTCTATTTCTCTTGAATATTTCTTCTTTGTTGTAAAAAGGAAAGTTTACGTGTATTGAAGTCCGATTTCACCTTGAGAGGCAGATGGGTTACTATCTCATCCAGATGTACATACCGAGCCTCTTGATCGTGATTCTCTCCTGGGTGTCATTTTGGATCAATATGGATGCAGCTCCAGCCAGAGTGGCTTTAGGCATAACAACTGTACTGACCATGACAACACAAAGCTCAGGTTCACGAGCATCTCTTCCAAAGGTAGGCAAAATTTCCTTTGTTTGTACTATATCAATCATAATGTTATGTGACAAACAATTTCAGTCAACCTTGTGTTTTAATTATTAGCATCCAATCATTTTCTAAACAGATAAATAATTTTGAAATATTTAGAGGATTTTTGATTCTCCAGCCAAATATATTCTAATTCTTCCCTCTCTCAACTATTTAGCCAGCCCCATATCTAGTTAATTCCATAAACCTTAACAAGCAGTGAAATCAATGGTATTCAGTACTACATATACCCTCCTTAACAATTGACTGGCTCATCCTTTTTCACATCCCAGTATCTGATGACATGCTAGCAGATATGACTGAAATTCTAAAGGCCATAGATTCTAACCATAAATTCTCAATTATATCCCTTTCTCAAAGGTGCCTAAATTATTAATAAACTCACTAGTTACAAACACACCTGCATTAAAATGTAGAGAAATGTGAACCTTAACAGCTCCAAACAGTACCTTCACTGTGTCAAAGATACAGAACTAATTTGAAACTATACATTTGATTTACTGTGCCTCTATTAGCAGAGAATGAACACATCAGACCTCTACACCTATCTCCTCTCTTCTATCTAATTTTTATTCCAGGAACTTTTGGCCACATCCATTTTAATACAGGAATTCCCGCTGGTCCCACTGCAAGCTATATTTTGCTTCCTTAGTGTCATTCCCAGATCTCAGTGGAACAAATGAAGGAAGAGCTTGTGTTTTTTGAGGATTATTTGGTTTGTGATGTAATAAACAGTGCACTATAAGGAACTCTTAATGATTTAAACACATACTGTAAAAGCGTAAATTTTTTAAACAAAAATTTAACATTTATAGGTTGAATTGTTGTTCTTATTATAACCTAACTTTCATGCTAAGTTTTGTTCCATAAAAGTACTTTTGGGGTGTGTCAGTAATGCACTTCGTCCTGACATGAAATACTAAACTTTGCATCTGTGGTTTTAACATGCTCAGGCTTCTCCTGTCTCCTCTCATAGGTGTCATATGTCAAAGCCATTGACATCTGGATGGCAGTGTGTCTGCTCTTTGTATTTTCTGCACTTTTGGAGTATGCAGCTGTAAACTTTGTGTCAAGGCAGCATAAAGAACTTCTGAGATTCCGACGCAAGAGGAAGAAGAGCAAGGTAAAAGAAACAGTGTTCACAGCTTTGGAAGAGTCTGACTGAATTATGCAGGGATACAGGGTTAATTTGGTAAACATACCACAGCTTGAAGTGGCAATATAAATAAAATGGCAGCACAGCACTAAATTCACTATAGGCAGAGGGTCACTACAAGGACTATGAATTGAATAAATCCAACTTGAATTCTCGAAAGAGGGATTAAGAGGGATTTAAATGAGGCATGGGCCATGTGGGAGCCATCTGCACAAGCATGAATTTCACTCTGTTACAAGAGTTAGATTATACTTCAGTGAATGAATGTTACTAGTATTTGCAGCAGTTTTTACTACACTGAGATTCAACAAATTTTGTTTCCTAATTTCATTCTAATACTCAATTCAAAGCCTTAACATCTGTGTTTCATGCAAATATTTTTTAATACACAAAGTGCTTTTTCAAATAACACTATTGGTAGAAGGACAAACATTTTACTTTAAAAGGCTGGTAAGTTTGCAGGATTTTTTTCTGTCCTGTTAATTTTGTTCATATTACTAGTAAGAAACTTAATTTTAGTAATTGTTATTAGTATTTATATTATAGCTGGGGCTATCCAGACTACCAGTACCAGTGTGCAAAGCCAAACAGTGTGCAAACTCACTGCCAGTGTGCAAAGCCAAACAGCTAAGGCTACAAGTTTGAACTCTGAAATCTGTAGTTAAATCAACAAATAAGGAAAATTTCTTACAACAATATGTAACTCCTACTTCAGATTTTACAAAGTGTAAATAGGTTTCCAGCCTACTTATTAAATGATACTAAATGATACATCACCGATATCATGCAGAGCCTGTCACTATCAGTCAGTATCTAGAATATTACTAGTGGATGAAAGTCTGACCATAGCAACATGGCTCAGTTCAATCATCTTTCATTCCTGAAGACTTACCTCAGTCTACTGTTTACATCACCAGGAGAACATATTTTACAAGTTTCCCTCTCACTTAGAAGATGCTGAAAATCTGCACTGCTGTAAAGCCTACCTAAGCAGTCTCTGTTGCTGAGACTCCATGTTAAAAGGCAGGCCAGACAGTCAGGTGAAAATGACATTGTCATACATCTGCCTGTTCCTCTGCGTTGAGTCCCAGACTTCTTCAGCTTCAGCTGTACAGAGAATCCCAGGCACTGTAGACTAGAGGATGATTCCGACTGCAAGTACCTGCATTCAACATTTGACCCTGTGAAAAATGTGTTTCTTTCTTCCGGCTGACAGTAGCAGCAAAAACAGCAGTTTTGTAACAAGGTGTTTGTTCTTGAAATATGGCAGCTCTCTGAAAGCTGCTTAAAGGTTTGGAATGGGAAGAATGGGGTGAGGCAGACATGGATTACTGGACAGAGTGTAGGTAAGTCACAACAGCTGAATCATGTATCAAATACAAACAGCTGTGGTAAGTGATATATTATGTCACTATACTTTTAGTCCATTCATCTTTCTCACCATGTCTTATTGTTTCTTCTGGATCTCAAGCAAATTTACCATGTTCAATTTAATTGATATCTTTCTTAAATGCAGGTCAATTATTATGACCACAGGATTAGGAACTGGCAGGTAGTATCTTCCTTCCTCAGGATCAAACCAAATCTCTTTTCAGCTCCCTCTTAGCAAGACTTCAAACTCACCAGACACCCATTCAGCAATAACAATCAATTAAATTTCAGCTTAGAGGTATGTGAGGAAGGAACCACAATATAAAAAGGACTGCTAAGAGAAGACCTTTTAAAGAAAAAAAAGTTTGTGCATGAATAACTAACTGCGTAGACACTATTTTTCTGGATCATAGTATTTTTGAACTGACACTTAAAAGTCCTTATTCTAATGTTACACTTCATGAGAGAGTCCTTAGCTTCAGGTAGGTTGCCTGCTAAATTCTCATAAAATTAAAGGATTAGAGTTAGAGACTTTAGAGCGTACAATAAAGTACCAAGTATTCTGCTCTGATTCTGGAGACATGCATTTCAATGTTTTTCTTTATAACACACTTCAGATGAGGGTATTAGATATGTTCAGGGGCATATGCTTTCCCTTCCTCCCTGTACCTATATGTTTCATTATGAGGCAAGCTTCTCAGTCTAAATTTACAAAAAAATGCTTTGTTCCTATGCAAGGTTATGATTTTAGAAAACTAGTAGTTTTTCAGAAAAGATTAATTTAAATAAATGTTTTTTAACTCACTCCAATTCCATGTAGAGCTAGAGCTCCTGGACAGAGTTAACCTCTGAGAATACACCTCAAGCTCTAGGGACAGGTCAGCCAATTGCTTCTCTCTTTCTCAATGTTTTATTAAACCTTTCCTTGCCCAACAAGTATACAGGACTTGAAACATTACAGCATGGAGATTTTATCTCTCAGAAAGAAATTTGGATCACATTCTAAACCCACTGTTATACAAATAATAAATGATGTCTTACAGATTAAAAACTTCAGTTAGTAACTAGTCTTCCTTACCACAAATATTACTATTTATTCACCACAATTTATAACATGAAATGCAGGCCCTAGGATCATAACTCAGAGTACCTTGGTTTTCCTTCTTCTTTTGTCTTTTTCAAAGTCTGTTACTATAGCTCATGATTATAAAGTTTTGTATGTTTGTTTTTCCTTTGGACTAGGTCAAACAGCCACTGGCTGTCAGGGACCAGATTGCACTGACTTTTCAAACTACCATTTATTAAGAAATGTTCATTTGACCATAAAGTCAAGAGGTGAAAAGAAGTTATGTAAAAAGGCTGCATTTAAAATAAACTTCAGGGGCTTCCTTGAACATTACATTTTCTTCTTTGGCAAAGAGAAAACAGTATTCTTTTCAGTATTTATGTCCAAAACTATTAAAGAAATAAGGCAGATAGGATAACTTATTAGACTTTTTCATTCTGTATGCTTACCATCTTGGGACGTTTTACTAAGATCAGGTTTTTCTAGCAGGTGAATTCTAATTGTTGAATACAGAATTTTTTTGCCACTGGAATTTTATCTACAAGGGTACAGCAAAACTTCTAGTGATTAGACTGTGTTGCAAAAGTGCAAAAATAGGTCAGCTTGGAAATGTTTCATTTCAGGTATCTGTTGAAAGGAGACATCATTTATGAGTAATAGGTAATTGCAATAGGACAGGTGAAGGATTTCCAAAGTCTATTTTCCTTGTAATTAGAAAGATGTGCCTGTTGCAAGAAATATTTACTTTTACCAAGTAACCAAAGCAATAGTCCTATGATTGAATTTCAGTGTCTTTGGGAGGTAAATGGATCCATTTTCCTGACTTAAGATCATTCATACCTAATTCATCCCAGTCATGAAAATTCCACAAGCTCCCCTGAAATCTATTCCAATTGTTTAAAAAGGTTGTTTTACTAATGCGTTTTCTGTCCTGTCATGTCTTGTCTAGAAGGACACAGAAACCAGACTACTTTGTTCCTTCATGTCACCATTTGCACATTTCCATTCAGTCTTTTCTATAAACATTCCCAGTGGATAAAGTTTTTTGGATTTGGTTTGTTTCGGGCTTTGGGGATTTTGTTGTGTTTTGCTTTTTTCTCATTCACCTTCCCTGGAAATTCTCCTAATAAGCCCATATAATTCCTCAAAACTGTGTTTGCAACATGAACAACATGAAACCTACACAGTAACAATTGAAAGCAGCCAAAGGATCAAATGATGCAAGTAATACACTTGTTTATCCAAACCAGTTTACCATTTTCCTTTCAAACAACATTGTGTTATTGACCCATATCAAGATTGTGATCTTCCATATCTTCCGGGTCTTTTCCCATAACTACTGCAGAGCCATTGGCTTGCCATCTAATGCAAAGTAGTTTATTTCTGGCTAAATGTCGTACTTACTGACTCTTCTGTATTTTTCAGATGCTTTGTTCAAATCATTGAATTCCATTTTATTTCTAAACAGATCCTCAAACAAATTTGCAGGTTTTCATAGGTTGGAGTATTTTTTAAATTGATTAAAACTAGGGGTTATACCTTCTCAATGTTGATTGAAAACACAGAGGAACTGGAACCTCTCTCTTAAGAAGCATATGTTTGAACTCGAATAAGACCCCTGCGGTAATTCTATGGTTATACAAATTGCAATTATGTACAGAGCTGCAACAAGACATTTTGGCATCCAAAGCTCATCTATCCCTGCCATTTTCTTTATGCTTTTTCCACCTATAGTCACTGCCCCTTTTTACACCATCTAGTTCATTTGCAGCCTCATTTCCCAGAAAACACTAAGAGCAGCATCAAAGGCAATTCTTAAGTATAACTGCACCCTCTGGCCACCATTTTTATGATTGTAAGTACGGACTTCACCCAGTGGTTCCAAATTACTGAAAGGAAAATTTCTTTTCAGAGGCCCAACCCAGTTTGTGCAGAACTAGCAAAAATTTTGAAGTGCCTGGGATTGTTTTATAAATTCATTTATAAATAAAAGCTGTTGTTGCAACATAATGTGCAACCTACTCAATATCGTTTTCCAATAAGCATCACAGTAGGTATAGGAGAGTTTTTTTAAAGGGTCTAATGTCTTTATGATTACACAAGTGGCATAATGAATCCTGAGAACAGGGGAATTTTGGTTCCCAATTTGAGACTTCATTTGATACTTAGTATATGAGCCGCAGTTCTTTGACAAAAAAGGAAACCTGGCCAGTGAAAAGAACTATTCAGAAATATGATGTTACCATTCCTTCAGAATGAGTGTTAATTATTCATTTCCTTCTTAAAAGACAAAAGGAAAAAAATGGCAGAATTAGAAGTCATACAGGGATACTGAAACACACCTATAATCAGTGCTTTTTCTTAGTTGCATTTACATTCCATGAGAATAATATTAACTGGGTACATATACTGAATAACAACAATTTGGTTTTAGGTTAGCTGTTAATATATTTAGGTTTTGGGGATATTCAGTCTTTTAGTTCTATTTTCAAAATCTAAAGATCACCATATCTTTAGTGAGGAAAATAGACATGCAAACTAGATTGTCTTTAATGGTAATCACACCTTTTTTCTTTTGTTTTCTTTTTGGTCAACCATCCGTTTTGATGAAAGTATTTTGAGGGAGTTCTTGATGGAAAAGAAATCAGTGAATCATTACAGCATAGCAATGGCTTGAGATGTACAGGACGTATAGACGGGACTTTGCCTCAAATCTACAGTACAAATTTAAGGGTAAACTATGAAGAAGATGTCCCATTTGTCATAATGTGATATCCAACCATTAACAGAGGCCCTGTCCTTTTGTCTGAAATAACGTCTTCCCATGTGAACTTCATATGCCTTCATTGCTACCTGTATGTGATGACGTGAAATGTTAGTAAAGGTACCGTTTTGTTAATTTCATAATCCCTTTTGGTATGTTTAAATCTGGATTAAAACATAGTACTAAAATCTTGCACTGTTTGTAGTGCAAAGCAACTCACTACTGCTTTCCTTCTCAAAACTGAACAGTAAAAAAGATAGTGTTCAAATTACCAAAGTCAAGGCTTCAAATAAGTTTTCAAGTTGTTATCACACCTTACAATCAAACGGCTATGGAGTTATTTTCAGTCCTTATGCATGTTATTTCTCAAGATCAATGTAGGCACATGGACAGAAAACACCATTGTCACAAGACCACAAAACTCACAGTTTTCTATTAATTTATAGCTAAGTATTTTGTAGAACACTGATACAGAAATAAATGTATTGAAATTATTTCCTTCAGAGCATTAAAGAATTCTAACTTTTCAAATAAAACCTTTTATCTACATTTTATTCATTCCTTAATTATAGTATTTTAATAGAAATTATAAAGTATTTAAATGTAACTGTATGCAGAACAGCTTTCAAGCTGTTAATTCTAAATCTGAATGTGTGAAAAGTGCATTCAAATCAAATCAAACTCTTACTAAAGTTCATTCATAATAAGATTTTTTATATTTTATGAAAAATTTTTAAGAAGTAGTTTTCTTTTCTTTAGTGATGATACACTAAAAAGTACACAAAAGAAACAAACTTATCACTTTAAAAAAATAATTCTATTAATTCTGCCAATATGCAGGACTTTTTCAGAAAGATCCACAGTAAATACTGTCAACTGGGTCATATAGGGCATTGTCCTTTAGAGGATTTCTACATCTGTAGCCTCAGACACATGCATTCTGAGACATATTTCTAGTCAAAAAGAGCCAAGTCAATCAATAGAAAAAAACAAAAGGGGTTTCACTGACATAAATGCCCTCAAAAAAGCACTCAAAGCTAGTATTGATAATAGCAGTAACTGCATCTTTCTTGCTGTGCACAAGCACCCTCAGATATGAATCTGAGGCCAACCTAGTGATTTCTCTGCATTATGAATCTGCTGGAAAACTTGCAGAACCACATTTTGATTATTCAAGCTGTGGCTGCTGAAAAGAATTATGGAGGCTCTTGGTATGTTCCAGAAGATGCCCTTTCCTGCATATCCACCAGCCCTAACACCATGGTGTGGCTTGGCTGGCTCCAGCCATCCTGCCTGCCCTCATGGAGACACCATCCAACAGACACTGGGCAGAAATGCTGGACGCCTGCAAGGAGCTTCACATCAATTCAACAACAGAGAGCATTTCCAAGCAGTCTGCTTGCAGATGAAAAACAGGATGTTTGTAAGCACAAAAATAAGGAGAGACCTGACCTTTAAAACTTTCTAGGGGACCATTCCACTCAGGTAAACCTAAAATAGAGCCAATAAAGTCTTAGTATATAGTGCCTGATCCTGAAAACCTGCATAGCTGAAATCTACTCAGAAGAAAATTTTATTATCTTTCTCAACCTGTGCAGTCATAAGCATTATTTTCTGGAGAAACATGGAAAGACAAAACCCTGAAATGTACATGTGAAGGTGTTTAAATGGCAAGTTTATGGTAAATTCTCACAGTACATGCATTTATGACTTAATACTTCTCTTAACTGGAACACAAGACTACAACTAGTCTAGAATACAACTACATTAAAGGTATTATTTCCCATTCTTATCTGACAGGAGAGGAACACTATTGCAGTAATTAAATCTCTGTTTTATCACGTCATCAAATAATGATCCTATCATTTTGTATTTCTGTTTTTCATTTCCATAGTAAAGTCAGTCAGTGATTTTTTCCTGCTTTTCTTTCACATTAATTTTTCTTTCTTTTTAGTTTTTAAAGGCAAATTCTAATACAGAGTTGAGATATAGTAGTTTCAGTAAACTATATCAGTGTCTATATTTATTCAATTTATGTATATGAAGAAGTATTTCAGCTGGATGATGATTACAACTCTGCTGGATGGTCATGCTGATGGCCAAATCGTTCACTTCAAACTTAGTAATTTATCTGCACTCTTTTGTAGATAACATATTCAACCAATATTGATAATAAAACTTGTTGGAATTTTTTTAAACAAAGTAATTAGCAATTATTTGATGGAAGCTTTAAATATGTTTAAAATTAATTCTTCACTGAAAAATGTTTTCAGATTTTCAAAATGTCACAGACATTTTCAAAATGAAAAATTTGGAACTTTGGATTTAAGTTGTGCTATTGAGAAATTGCATTTGTATAAAGTAAGAGGATAAAGTAAAAAAAAATACTTCAAACTATTGAATTGAAACAGAATTATTTGACTTGCTTTGCCAAATAAATCTTTTTTAGTTTTTTACTTCAATTTAAACTAGGAAGAGTTTTAAAATATCAAAAATTCTCCTACCAAAAAAAAAAAATTAACAGCTGCTCAACTCTTTTTATAATACTTACAGAAATTATTTTTCAAAATACTTAAGAATTAACATAGTAATTTCTAAATTTCATGAAAGTGTAGAATCCTAAAGCAACTAGGCTAAATTAGACATGAAAAATAGACATTCCTGAATCTAAAATTTGCATTGAAAAAATGGTGAATGCCATCAAAATCACATGACTATTCTTGGGTAACCTACATAATGAAGGAGTACGCTGGAATATATTTCAGAAGCAAATTTAGTCCTGACTTCACAGATTATGTATCATTTATTTGTCTGCATAGGTGCCTTTTTAATTACTTGAGGATACCTATAACCAGGTAAAGAGGAGTAAAAAACATGTCTCCAGACACAAGCATCATTGTTTATTTGTATGTTACGAAAATATGTATATCTTCAGAATATTCACTTCTGTTTCTGTGCCATGTGATTAAGAATCACTTTCTTTTATAGTTCCTTAATCCTGAATGTCTTTGCCAGTTTTGCCCTGAACTGACAGAAGAATAAGTCAGAAGAAAAATCAGGGCTTTAGCTTCCGTTTATTTTAAACGAAGACATTTTATGTACTATTCTCTTTATCTGATGTATTCACAGGGAACAGCAGATATTAGACATGTAGATAAGATTGATTAATTATACAGTGGCCAGATAGGCAGAATTCTCACAAATATAATTAATGTGCATGTCATTAGTGATTTTATGAGGAGTATCTCCAGAGGCCAGGATCCTAGGTTGTAAGGCAATCTACAGACTTAATAGCTGTTTTCTAAAAGACCAGTGTGAAGTTTGTCCATTTGAAGACTTCACATATTTACTGTAAATGGAGAAACTTAAAGTGAATTGTGTGCCCAATTACCACTAGTTTACTAAGCTTTCTCATTTCACTAAATGGATTACAGACTCTATAAACAAATAGAAAATTCTGTGCCTGTTAAGGATCCAGCAATATTTTTAACAGACTCTGATAGGGATGAAATTTCAACAGGTTAAGATAAGCTGTGGATTCAAGAAGTCGATGAGGTAATGGTGCAACTGCTATTTAGAAGCAGGTAAGGTTTCTGTAAATAATAATTTAAAAAAAACCTTCTTGCTCTTCTTTCTTTTCTTTTTTTTTCCCCAACAGGATGATGATACACGTGATAGTCAGTTTAGCATTACAGCATATGGAGTGGGCCCATGTGTGCCAGCAAAAGACGGAATGACACAAAAGGGGCCAAATAATCCTGTTCAAGCTGTACCAAAAAGCCCTGATGAGATGAGAAAGGTATTCATTGACCGGGCCAAGAAGATAGACACAATATCCAGAGCTTGTTTCCCATTAGCCTTTCTGATTTTCAACATTTTTTATTGGGTAATCTACAAAATCATCAGGCATGAGGACATTCACCAATAACAAGATTAAGGCTTGCAGTACATAAAGATCTGGCTGTCACACTCAACAGGAGGCTTCTTGTTAGAAATGCACATCAGAGGAGTGATCAGAAGAGTTAAAATGAGGGGGAGAAAAAGGATCCTGCACAGCCTGCAATGACCAGCTACAGTGGGATGGAAGAATGACACCCAGAGAAGATACATCTGCTATTACAAACTTTCCTTGTCAAACTAAATATTAATAACTTTTTCATTGAAAATCACTCTCTACTGAAGCTTTACTGCCAAGTATTTATACATACTGTTACATAGTGGTATAAATGTACAGTATTCTTTGATGGTCCTTAAATTTTTTAAATTCTGGTGTATTTTTAATTTTAAAAATGTTTCCAGGATACCCTAGGTAAATCCCACAGTATTACAGAACAGATTAGTGTTTGTAAGCTTTATTTTAATTTTACAATATAATGAGAAATTTCTGATTGGACAAAACAGTTTAAATGACTTGATCTAGTCTTAAGGACAGTACTGGTGGTTTTGCAATGAACATATTTAACACATTTAAGTCATATAATTTATTCAATGTACTTTAAATTACTGTTCCCCTGGAGGGTGTATGTTGAAATAATCTCAGACAGCACAAAGTAAACAGCCTAACAGTCTTCATATCATATGATAAATACATTAAAATTTGTAAAATATTAATTCCTGTAAAGGATTTTTTTTCATTTAATTACTTATACATTGATAATTTAAACATTTTTTTTAATATTTTTTATATTTTTAAGTGGTTTCTTTCTCAATTCATAAAACTCATACAGCTTGTGAAATAGACAAATTACATCAAAATTTTGCAATGCTTCATTTTGATTCAATGCAAAGAGATCTTGGACCAAAACTGAAAGCAAAGAGTCAACTGCTTCACTGAAGCATTTGGAGGATGAATACAGTTATGTTTATGCACATTCATCTCCTATATATTACATAATTACAGGAAGTTTAATTTATGAATGTGTCAAATTTTCTGACTCGTTCTTTGAAGTTTATTAATATGACTTAGATACTGGTTAAGAAGCACTTTACAACTTCGGAAAAACATGCAGCTGTTCTAAAACATAAAAAAATACCTGGATGGTCCTTTACATTTACCGTATTTCACATTAATAAATAGCAGAACAACTATTAAAACTCTTAGAAAGATCTTCCCTGTTTAAGTTTAAATAAGTCATAGTAGTTACTTCTTAAAATTGTAACACCATGGATCACATTTATGGCTTAGTGTCTAGGCAAGAGTAATTAATTTTGTCAATCTCTTGGCAAAACAAAACCTTGGTAAGATGTGGAAATATAGCATTTAGAATTATTAGATACTCTAAGCCCAGTAGGTGAGGCCGATTCTCATTGCAAAATATTTTTATTTTGAACATGTTTAAAATGTGTGCTTTGTTGGTGATCAGAATGTGTGTAGAAAAGCAGAATCAGCTGGAGGCAAACATCTGGTGCACTGCCAAGGGCATGGTGCATATGAAGTAACAGAAGCAGTGGAACTCTGCATTAGGGATTGTAACATAGCAACCTTGGGTTTGGTTTCATTTGTTATTGTTTTCCTCCAAGGATTAGTTAGAGAGTTTCTCTAATAGTAGCTCTCACATTTTGTTAAACTGCATCAGAAGGAACATGTATAATCCACCTTCCTTTTAAAACTATTATTCTTTTCTAGTTTTTCTTCATTTATATCTAAAATCAATTCACTCTTTGGCTTTTTTTTCTGATACCATGTCTGCTCTCTCTCAAAGTTAGGGTTAGTTTTATTGTATGGAAAGAGATGTTACCTTGTTTCTGTTATCAGCAAAATCAACTGTACTTAGTTTAAGGGCTGTTTTCAAATGCATATAACATTTGGCATGTGATTCTGTTTTGATACAATGGAACCAAGATCTCCCTGGAGCTGATGGTTTTGGGGACTTTTTTAATGGAACCAAAACATTTGCCAAGGCCAGAAGCCTCTGTAGTCCACTAATAATGTGTCTTTCAAAAGAAATCAGAACTTTAAAGTTAAGTTCATTTAGATTATTCCTAAATTACTTAATATAAAGTCACATAGTAGAGAAAGAGAAAAATGTCATTTAAGATGATAAGAAGCTTCAAGGCAAAAATGCCTGCTATTCACCACTGACATTGGGAATAGTCCAAAACTGCCAGCAAAGCTGGAATCAACAGTTACCAACACCAGCTAAGATTAAGTGTAAGAGATGATTTTTTTGCACTTTGTATAGTGAAGCAGCAGGAAATGATGTTAAGATACAAGAATTGAAAGGTACTCCACAGTATTTATCAGACTGCAGTATTTATGCTACACTTCCAGGAAAGAGGCAGTGGAAATGCAGAAAAAAATCAAGGAAATAATGCTTGAGGCAAATGGTATCTAGCAGGGTTTCTCCTGCATATAAAAAAGACCCCATTCATTAGGCAGAAGAAGTTAGCTACCTCACTTCACTGTCACTGGACCTGGGCTCTGCAGAGGACAAGTCCTTGGCAAAGCCACACCAGAAGGCTTGTCATAAGCACAAACCCCGTGTGACAGGCTAATGCAGCTTTGTCCCAAGTCATCATTCACCGTAGGTGCAGACCCTGTACTTCTCAGGTCATGTTTTTGTGATTTCTGTAGACCAGCCCTATACATCAAAAATTAAATACTGGCACTAGAAGGACATTGTAACACAATGAGAACAGAGGGAGACACAGTAGGATCTGGGAGAATATCCCAGTAAAACAGCTACTGAGGAGCTGACACAGTCACCATTAAGGGGAAAAGAAAGGATGAGGCACTCTTAGAATTTTTCCCAATCTCTCAGTGTCTCCATAGGTGCACTGGTTCAGGTGGAAGCAGTAGCTACAGGGGGAAACAGTTTATATCATCTGCTGCAAAGTTTATATTGTTTTGTGACAGTAGTTTCTACCTGTGCAGATTGACTTCCCCACCATCCTCTTTTCTTGGTGGAAAGAGAAGCAGAACAGGAAGATACAGGATGAAAAGTCTGGGCTGGGCATAGCAGAACAGGGGCCATAGGGAGAGAGAAACCCCAAAGCAGTGCCTGGAACCTCTCACATGACTGTCTTTTCATTCTGCACTAAAGAGAGGTGTGGCCGAATCCATGTCACCCCTCATAAGGCAAAAAACTTCAGTACCTTGAGAGAGGAGAAGAAAAGCCTCTTAGAGGTGCAGTAGAAATACTCAACTACTACCATACCAAACTCCTGCTTAAATTCCAAAGAGCAAAATGCATTTTATTTTTAAAACTATATTCAAATATCAGCACAATAGGCTTCCATGGTTAGAGGGATGGTTTTTTTCTCTATAATGCTGATAGACCATGGGAGACTTGAAGATTAAAGGAAATAAGGAATACTAGGATTTTACTACTTAGCTATTTTAACACATAAAGTACATTTTACTTTCAAGGAGTTTTTACAGCAAGCAGTATTATTTAAACAGGTTAGTATAATTCAGGAAAAACAGAGCATTTACTTAAAATTTAATTATTTTTTCAGCTCTATCATACATTAGTTTTCTTTGGATTCCTTTTCTTATAGTTCATTCCAAAATCTGCTTTATAAAGGATCATTTGTGACGTGTGAGAGATGGTTCTGTCACTAGACAGAAATAATCTAGTTGATTAAATGTGCACTTTACATTTAAGGAGTGAGGTATTGCTTCCATTTTGTGTATAGTCCTTTACAGGTCTGTAGAATGATAATGTAGATAAAGATAGAATATAATAAACTCTACAAAACCTTATATTTTTTAACAGTAGGGAAAGATAAAAAGTCTTCCTTAACCTTAGAAAAAAAAAGTATTATTTTCAGCAATAATTATATAGTAGAAGGAAATTAATTTATTTATACCATTCCCAGCCCAAGCTGACATGGTTGGTTGCAAAAGATACACTTTTTGTGCAACTTCTTCTCTTGTTTGAGCTATAATGGGAATTAATCTAATCCAACACAATATAATTTGGTTTTAAAATGTGAAATTGCTGAAGGAGCTAGTAACACATACAGTACCCCTGTGAGGTAGTAAAATAACTTTATCCACATCTTACTGTACAATCATATGGTTAGATGAGTACTATATCAGATTTCACAGCTTTTTTCCTTTTTGAGACAACTAAGAATAATATAAATCTCAAACCAGACTACTTGTTAGTAATAAAACGGGTGTTCTGTTTTGGAGTGGTTTCAGAAAACGTGTCTTCAGGCAACAATCACCTCCAGTAATTACTGAAGTACTATCAGTTTGGAAGGCTTGTGGAAGCAGGTTAGATTGCTAGAAGCAGTGGATTAATGCCAGAAAAAGTGTTGGCTCATCCTGTCTTCTTGACATTCTCGAATATTACTGCACTTCTTCACTTTCATCTTTGTGAAATATGCAAGAAACATTTCTTATGTTTGTATTTTAATGTATGACAGAGTGATACTAACAGATGAAATGGACTAAAGTAGCTACTGGTTTTCCATGAATGTGGAATTGTGAGCTGTATAAGAAGAAATTGCGCCATAAGCTTTTGACATAAAGGTTTAACATAGTATAGAGTATTTTGTGTGTTAGTGATCCTGGCTTTTTAAAGGCTACAGCAAGAAAAACAGAAAAAAAGTGATATGGTAGTGTATTAATAATTTGTCTGTGAGTTTTCAAAATATTCTCCTGTGAGTTCTCTCTGACAGCAATTTCATCTCAAAGTACTTCCTTTTTACGTAGAAATCTATAAATGTGTTGTGCATGGATTTGATTAGATTCCTTTTCATTGTATTACAGTATCATATTGCACTTAAACTGACATTCTCTGCAGTCAGAAGAGTTAAAAATGTGAAATTTATGGTGTCACCCATGTCATTGTAGATATTTTGTTCAAAGAAAAATAAACTTATCTTTTTTCAGAAACTGTGGAATTATTTTTATGATATTTAAGGCAATGAATTTAAAGTCAAAAAAGGAACTATCAACACCATGGGAAAGAAGGATGAAAACCTCAAGAGTAGTTACTGTGCACTACTATTAAGTATTTCAGGAGTGAAAGCAAGAGAGAGAAGGAATAGAGTGTCTTTGATTGTTATATGGGTTCTAGCTCCAAAAAAAAAACCTTGTTCTGAAAACTCAGGGAAAGTTATCCTGATAAATTCCTATTGAAATAAGTACAGCCACTCCAAAATAGTCCTGCTGATCTTATCAAAAAGGCAAAGAGTTTCACTTGCAGCAAAATAGCCTTATGAAAATTCTGTAGATCTCTGAGCACCTCCTTTGTACTCCTTGATAGAAAACGCTTGAAGTTGGCAGATAAGAAGACATTTGAGAGCAGTCTGAGTTCTTCTAATCTGGTTACAGCAGTGTTAATGCTCCTATAAAGAGCACAGAGAATGGACATCTCAGTAACAGCCATATCTGTAGGAGACAGCACAGCGCTTTGTCACTCCCTGCCCACATGTGACAAAAGGCAACATCAGTTCACTCCTCCCAGTTTGCTTATCACGTAGATGGGACCCAAAACAACAATTTTGACATAATCACAAATGAAGTATTTCCATTATCAGTTGCAAGTAATTCAGTTCAGCAAACCTGTAGCTTGGAGCTTTATAAAATGGAAATTTCTCAAAGGAACAGTCAGATGAAACAAGAGCACCAGAGAAGCCTTAGCAGAAATCTTGAGTGAGCCTTCACAGAGCCTGCAGAACTCTCAGATCTTTGCTATTTGT
Organism: Corvus cornix cornix; assembly: GCF_000738735.6. Lineage (NCBI taxonomy): Eukaryota > Metazoa > Chordata > Aves > Passeriformes > Corvidae > Corvus > Corvus cornix. Next base: position 36,840,270 of record NC_046334.1, on the reverse strand, counting down.
GACAGCTGTTCCTCCAGCAGATCTATACTGTATTGTCTTCCCTAATAAAAGCAAAGCATAGGTGGTACCTCTGCCCTTGTTCAGACATATTCACAAGCAACCATGTCACGAAACTACTGCAGTAGCAAACATTTTCATGATGAGGTACACAGTTCCCAGAGCACGACAACTGCAAATGCACTGTACCAGGTGTGCAATAAGCAACTAAAAAAGAAAGTAACAGCCAGGTAATGTGACCTGAGGATTATAGGGAAAAGAAGTAACAGATCTTAAAGAGATTAATGTGGGATTTATGGCATAAAGTACATGACCCTTTCAAAACAAAGTTCTGGAAAAACAGATATCAAATATCCTCTTTTTCATGACTGCATATAATAATAGTTTTAACCTAATAGTTTTAAAAATACCTAGCTATTTTAAAAAATTTTAGAAATATTTAATTTCACATAGCCCATACAGTGGATTTTATTTTTTACTATCTATACACTATCAGGATCTGAGAACATTCTTTTTTTTTTCTGAATAAGACACGAGCCTGTGAATTTAAAACCCAGGACAACAATCCTCAAAAGTCACAGAAAATTACAGAGCAATTTTCATTTTGGAACTGAATCATACTTTCTCAAAAAATTTAATAATACTTCCAAACATTTAACAAACAAGTATATATTTTATATAGAATATTTTCTCATTAACAAAAATGAAATATTTAAACATTTCCATGTTCATTTCATTTCACAGAGTTACAAAGTCACAGAGTGGCTGAGGTTGGAAGGGGACTCTGGTAGTCCCCTTGTGCAAAACCCCTGCTCAAGAAGGGCCACTTACAGCCAGTTGCCCAGGGCCATGTTCAGATGGCTTTTGTGTATCTCCAAGGATGAAGACTCCACAGCCTCTGTAGGCAACCTGTGCCAGTGCTCAGTCCCCCTCAGAATAAAAAGTGTTTCCCGGTATTCAAAGGGAACATCCTGTGTTTTGGGTTGTGCCCATTGCCTCCAATCTTGCCACTGAGCACTGTTTAGAAGAGCCTGACTCCATCTTCTTTACATACTTCACACAAATTTTTACACAAGTTGATGAAATCCCCCAAAACTGGACACAGTAGTCCAGGTGTGGCTGGACTCCCACTCCAGTGCAGAGTGGAAGGGAGCAATCATCTCCCTCAACCTGCTGGCAGCACTGTTAATGCAGCCAAGCCCAGCACTAGCCGTCCTTGCCACAAGGGCCCGTTTCTGGCTCGTGTTCAGCCTGAGGCCCACAGGACCCCAGGTCCTGTTCTGAACACCCCCTTTCCAGATGCTCAGCCCTCAGCATACACTGCCACGAGGGCGCTGTTGCTCCCAAGGTGCAGGGCTTTGCACTTTCCCTCACAAGGCTGAAAATACTTTGCTTGTAATATTAGTCCCTGTTTGAGTAATCTGCATTTAAAACCTCTACTGAGGTATTGAGTTCAGCCTCAAACCCACTCATGTTTTATTTCCTCCCTTACAAGCCAAATAACATACTGACCTGCCTTGAAAACTTCTCAGTGTTGTTTTGGATGTGTTTATTTATTCTCATTAAGCATGTTGAGTAGGTACAGAAGACATGAAGCAGTTGTTTTTAAAAGCACATGATACAGTTGGTTTTCCACCTGAATATGAGGAAGATCTTTACTTTGTGGGTGAGTGTGCACTGTAACAGATTTTCCAGACAGGTTGTGGAGTCTCCTTCATGGAGATATTCAAGAAGTGTCTGGACAAAATCCTGTGCTCTAGGATGACCCTGTTTAGGCAGAGATTGGACTACATGAGCTGCTGTGGTCCCCTCCAACCTGACCCATTCTGTGATTCTGTATGGAGTAAACCCCTTGTAGAGATCAGAATAAATCAACACGTTGCTCGAATTAGGATTAACATATTTAAAGCAGGAGGTTATTGGAAGTTTTTAAAAGCTGCAATTATACTTCATTGCGTTATATGCGAACCAGGTGTCCCTCCCCAGCCATTTCTTATTTTATTGGGGCAAAAGCATCGTCGTGTCTCAGGACAGTATAAATTACACCACAAGATGGCGCCCTCTCATACGGATTGAGGCATGTTTGGGGAATATGCGTTTTGTTCAGGGACAAAAGTCAGCAAAATGCATTCTTCCTGAAGACATCTCCCACACTGACAGTCATTATTAAGAAGGAAATTTATAAAATATAGCTACTGGTCATGCTACAAATCATAATTCATTTGGAAAGTGATGGAAACATTTTGAGGTTATCCTGTCTTAGAAACAAAATTAAACATTGAAGGTCTTTGGAGTAAATTCCTCACAGTAAGGACGCCTTCAGAGTACAGGTACAGCTATGAGAATCACTTATTAGATGCATCACTTACTAGATATGCACAACAGCCATTCCACTTATTAACCACATGTGTGTTGTCATGATGTCACAAACACAAGGTAGTATAAATAAGTTTCAGGGTGACTTAGTTGAGGCTTTCCAGTAACTGAAGGGAACCTACAAGAAAGATAGAGACTCTTTTCAAGGGCATGTGAACTTTTTGCATAGGACAAGGGGGAGTGGATACAAACTGAAAGAGAGTAGGTCTAGATGAGGTATTAGGAAGAAATACTTCCCTGTGAGGGTGGTGAGGCACTGGAACAGGTTTCCCAAAGAAGCTGTGGTTGCCCCACCCATGGTAGTGTTCAAAAGCAGGTTGGATGGAGCTCTGGGCATGATCTTTAAACGAGATGATCTTTAAAGTCCCTTCCAACCCAAACCACTCTATGATATACAGGTTTCACTGAGGAATAGATAACTTCATATTATCTCATATCTAAGCTGAGGTGAGCCCATACACTTCAGCAATATAAACAGTGTAAATCTGTAACTCAGTTTGTCTTGTGATAGCTTGTTGTATCACTACCCTCTTGCTTTCCTAGCAGACTTCATCCCTTTACACATTCACTGAACAGATATGGGAACAGCAGTAAAAGCACCCTGAACTTAGATCTGAAATGGTACTGAGAATATTATTATAGATAGATACTACAGAATAGTTACAGACCAGAATAGATACTACATTGCACCACTAAGATCCATTTATTGTTTGTCCTTCATTTCTCAAGAGAGTACAACATATAGTTTCTTTCATGATTTAGATGTTAATTAAATAGGACCATGATGAACATTATTAATTTTGAATTTAGTACTAGTTAATAAGATATCTCTCCAAAGTTAAAGAATTGTATGTTTAAGGTTCACAGAAGTATTTACAACTTAAAAATCAATGAGTATTGTGGTTGTTAAACTCTTTTCCCACTAGGCTTTGCAGGCTCTCCTCAACGATAATGCAACTGAATTACTTTACACTTTGTATCTAACTGCATTGACAATAAAAGAAGTTCAGTGAAAATAAGTCAAGAAGAGCATATCTCGCTTCAACAGGAAACTTTTGAATTGTATGTGGCTGTGGTCAGACATAGTACAGAAACAATTTTATACCAACAATTTTGAGAAAACAAATTTAAAAGCACTTTCAAATGTAATCTGTCCCCTTTCCAGTAGCCTCAGATTTAACTAAGGTTTATAAGTACCAAAAAAACCCTTGTTTTGGTTTTGGTTTTGGGTTTTTTTGGTGGTTTTTTGGTTTTTTGTTTTTTTTGCAAATACATGAGACCAAGTAAATTTCTGAAGGGTTTTGAAGCAGTATCAAAGCAGCTTCTAGATGAGGGAACAGGGAAAAGGTGTTACTGGTTGTGGCAGTAGTTCAGTGTTCAGGCAAAGTCTTGATGATACAAGAAGGCCCCTTTCTGAGAGCTCCTTACATACTGATTTCACCCCAGAGTTAATTCCTTCATTTCTTAACACCACCTCCAGAATGCTGCTTTCATTTGAAAGGCAGTGCATTCCGACACCACCCTACGACACACGGCAAGTGTATTAAACTGGTTTGTTATCCCTGCTCACCTTCTAATTATTTCTCCCTTGTGACTGGCATCAACATTTCACACAGCTGCTCCACTTCTAGAACAGTTATATTGTCTTTCAGATTATTAAACCTCTAATACTTTATTCTTACATATAATACTCATGCTTGCGTTCCCACTCTAGCACCCCTTCAAGGGAAAGTATGGACACAAATTAACATGAAAACCCTGACCATTCTCTTGGCATAAGAGTTACTGGAAAATTCAGGTACTTAGATCCTTTCCTCACCTCTTTTCTTCCTTTACTACCTAATCCTGGAAAAAAGTTCAAGCTCGGTTTTCAGTATGAGTAGGTCCAAATTTTCTTAAGTCTTCTGTAAGTATTTTTTTCACTACATATTTTAAAAATATCAAACCTATGTCTAAATCATATCATAATTTATATATTTTTTTTTTTAATTCTTTCCTTGTTTTCACCTGAGGAGTACAATTCTTTTGGGATGTCCAAAGAGACCACAGGACAATTACTGTAAACACACAGAAAATCCTATACACGCTGTTTTCCTGTCTACCCTCGTAATCTCTCCTGAACCTGTACTAGCTCTCATGCAGCTGTATCCCATTCTCTAATACTTATGAGATGTCTACCGGTAATTTCAGGGCACAGCCAGCATTAACTCATCCGTGAATTTTGTAAGGTTACTTAACCTTTTTTAAATTAAAGCAGAATATTTCACTCATAACCAACAGAGCAAAATAACCTGCATACCTCTTGGGGCCTGTGCAAAACCATCCAAAACAAAATATTTTTTTTCACAATATCTAACCAGGCTACCAGACCACTCTGAGCTGTCTACCTGGGAGAAAAACCTTGCAATATCACCTCTGTGGGAATGTTACAAACTATGCATGCCCATCCGTCTTGCCTGATGTAAGTCTCCATTGAAAGATGTAATTCAAATTGCATAGCCAATAGTTTAAATCAGTGAGTGACTGAGTTCATTCTATGCTTGCAATTTTCTAAGCTTAATATCCTTGACAGACTTTTAGTGGCTGTAGTTTCTGTGAATCTATTTTGAACTAGAATTTGCTGTCAAGCCTGTATGGGTAGTTACCAATAGCCCTGTTTTGTGGGTCTGAAGTCAGTGGAAAAATGTCTGAGAAATTGGATCAGGATGGTCCACCTGCTTACAAAAGGCAGTGGTTATATATCTCATTGTAACCGGAATTTTAATTACTGTTTTTTCAGAGGAAATTGAATCATCATCTTTGACATAATCTTTCTGAAAAACTTCAATTTGCTTCAGACCTTAAACAGATGTTCCAAACTCAGGAGTTAAGCAAACTCTGAGTCCTTTCCAGTGTTTAATTGTTGTGTGCCTGTAAGTTAATGAGCTATTTATTCTCTTCATAAAAAAAAAGTGCAGCAGAATCTCAATTGAACTTGAACATCTGAACCAAACTTGAACATCTGTAAAATATGCTTGCCATCCTGCCTCTCTTAATTCTATTGCCATCAAGTCTAGCTCTGCCTGAAGCAAAAATATTTCCACAGACCTCAAGAGTGGCTGGTTTCAGTTATACTATAATATTTTAAATAGTAAAATAAACATGGAAAATTTTGTCAGAGGTGGTAACAGAGTAATTATGCAACATCCAGAAACACTACCAAAAAAATTCTTTTCATTATACAACTTTTTGACACTTCCTTCATCCTCCTGTTTGTTGTTTATTTTTTTAAATCTAGTAATAAAAACCTATGGAAACAAACGAAATATTTTTGTTTGTGCTGTTTATATCTAGACAGTAAATAGTCAGCAGAGGTCAGAACAAGGAAAGAAATACTCAAATCACCTAGCTCTAGACAATATACTTGAGTTGAGATTTAGAAAAAGATCACTTTTTTCTTTTCATTTCAAGTTTTAGAGAATATCCATAACTATCCCAAATGGTTCATGCTTTAGTTCCTTTCCCACTTGAAAACCCAAAGTGAAATTTTCTCTATCAACATTCTAAATCCATCCAACATTAACAGCTCTTGCCTTTCCCTGGACAGTAATCTTATTAAAATAAACAAAATCTTTTGTGGAAGGAAGTGGACTTCTTCAGAATCTGCATACACCCTCCAACCAGATACACCATTGAACAGAGATATATTTGCTCCAAGTCCAAACCTATAAGCTGCCTTCTTGGAGTTTCTGTGCTGATAAGAACTTACCTTTGATCTGACCTTTGAGCAGAGGTGATTAAACAGATTTTACTCATGTTTTACCTGCACAGGAATCATCCTTGGATATTGTAGAGAGTAAATATTACTTATGAAATAGATCTGTCTAAATAGTTGGGTTTCCTATAACTATGAAAAACAAAATTTAAAAAAAAATTCACACTGATGATTGTTTATTTTTAATCAAATTAGAATTCACCTTTATCTGAAATCAATAATTTTATTGGAAACATAAGTGAGAAATAAAATAAATAAAATACATTGAGTAAAGTACAAAATTATAGCATTATTATTTTCAGATTTTTTGTAGCAGGCTGACCCACTACAAAATGTCCACCAAAGCCACTCTGGCACTCCTCCTCAGCTGGACAAGGGAGAGAAAATATAAGGAAAGGTTCATTGTTCAAGATGACAAGGACAGGGAGACATCACTCAGCAGTTACTGTAACAGGCAAACCTCAGAATTAACTTGGAGAAATAAACTGAACTTATTGCCAATCAAATCAAAGTAGCATAGTGAGAAACAAACGTGAATCTTGAAAACACCTCCCCACTACTCCTCCCTTCTTCCCAGGCTCAAATTCACTCTTTCTCTACCTCCTCCCCCTCAGTGACACAGGAGGATGGGGAATGGGGGTTGCCATCGGTTCATCACACATTGTCTCTGCCACTCCTTCCTCCTCAGAAGGGAGGCTCCTCAAACTCTTCATCTTCTCTGACGTGGGGTCCCTCCCATGGGAGACAGTCCTCCATCAACTTCTCCAACATGAGTCCATCCCGCAGGCTGTGGGATACACTTGAAATATTCTGTAACTAAATATTTTGGCTAAGTAAAAAAGGTGTAATACTGGTTATGTGATGCAAATTCATATGTTCAGTGTACCTAGAATGTGTATTGTAAGTGAACATAAAATCACAGAAAAAAAAAAGGGATTTCTGAGTTAACATGGAATCAGATACATATGTGTGGACAGACACTTGCTAAATCTGTTTTTAAAGAACTTCACAGCTTCTCAGCAGCTCATTGTTTTTTTCTAAATATATAACTCCTTCCTTTTGCAATTTAGGCTATTATTTCTCATTTTATCTACAACAAACAGGGAAAGCATTACTCCCTTCCTCTTTGCTAATTACTTTTTTAATGCATTCCTTCTCCACACCATATTCCTTTGTTTTTCTCTTTTGTTTTCCAAGAAAATAAAATCCAAATCACTTATTCTTTCCTCATAGATCATGGTTTCCAGCTTTGAAATCACTGTTTCTTCTCTCCTCTACATGCGTTTCAGCCAATCCTCTGCCTGTTTTGGAGAGGAAAAAACAGAACTGTACAAAGTCTTCTCATGGAAGCCTTGGTAGTGAGGTGCAGAGGAGAGGGATTACTTAGTGTGTTTTGGACATACAGCTCTGTTTATACATTTTCTTTTTCACGGCTTCATGCCTCTGCTGATTCGTGCTCAGCCATTCTAATCCATAGATCTTTTGTGCACAAATACTAGCAAGCTTCATCACTTATTTGAGCAAAATATTTTGCTCACTTTTTGTGAACCTTCCTTTTAAAATTCCTTCCCCAGCTTCAAAAACTTCAAAGGTTTTAAGACTGCTCAGTAGAGTTGTCCCCATCTCTCAGTAATAACAAAATTTCGCTATCATAGCCAAGATACATATTATTCACATGCTGTAATAAGAGTACTTTTAAGGAAGAAAGTATGAAATTTTGAGTAAATATTCATCTCATGCCATTTCTTGCTTTCAGTAAATAAAAAACAGATTTTCCGTCCTTCCCTTTTCATACATGTATGCCCACAGGCACAAACTAATTTGTTATGGAGGATTCTGTCAGTGTTAGAGAGCTATTGGAATGTTCTCAGCATATAGTTGGCACCTAAACAGGAGGAGTTTCTGCTATTGAGTGAAAAATTTTCGTGATAAACGTTGGAGGATCATCTTATATTATTTCTCAGAGTGTTTCAGTTACATGATAATACTTTTTTAAAGAGAGGAAAAAAAAATCTGCAATTGCTGATTAAAGCATGGACACATTTAGTTCATAGTCTTAAAGCAAGGAACTTATGCAAAAATCTTGATTTGAAGTGAATCACAGAGGATCAGCAAAATTCAGGGGCAGAGTCCAATGAAACAAATAAATAAATACTCTACTACTTTGAAAATAAATTGATTATTCAATAATTGAGAGGAGAAATATCAAGTAGACAGAAAAATGAAAGTTTTATTAAGAAAAATAGTGACTTGTGTGAATTAACTTTGGAGTTTCTATGTTCTGTTACTGCTAAATCAATTATGTAATTTCTCAGAAATGACAGGTAAAGGTCAAGGTAAAATCAAGCTAATAGATTCATGGAAACAATAACATTGTAACTGATATTATACAGAAACAGAGAGTAAGACTGTGTTGCTCAAATATATTCACCTTTCCCTGAATGTGTCCTTTGATTTTTTTGGCTCAGCAGTCAAACATACAGCTTTTCTTTTCTGGTTATTAGTGTTACTACAAATAAGGAACTGAAAATAGTTCCTGAAGAACTTCTTCCAAACATCAAAAGATAGGCTAGCTGTTTACACATTAGATATACCCCTATTAGCATAAATATTTTGAAACCTTGTAATATCTAATTGATTCACACTGACAATTCTCAGTTTAAGATTTTTCACTGATTTATAACTTAGAATAACTTCTGTTGGAGGACAGTTCCTTGATAGAAGATAAGCTGTCGTTAAACAAAAGATTTCTCCTGACAATATGGAGTTTCTTAAGCTTATTTTATGCATTTCCAAGGCCACAGCTAGAAAACTTAGTGAAATTTGCTCTCTTACAGAAGTTAGGTGTTTAGCATTCACTTAGCAGGTTAAGAACTACCTTACTTGGACCTAACAGGAAGAGAGAAGTTACTGCCACCATAAAAGAAATCAGTGACAGTCTATACATATGATTATACAAAAATATAATTTGGGACTAGTAACAATGAGATAGGTTCATATAAAGAAATGAAATTTTAGATTTTCAGAATGTTGGGAAACTTGCCATCATTGGATAAATGTAACTTTAGTACCATCACATCTCATAAGGGAAAAATCTTGTTCTAGCTCATTTTCATGTGAGTATTTAGACCAGAGATCCCACTGTCGATTAACCTATCTCAAGCAGCATGACCTACTGCAAAGTGACAGTAAAGCTATTATGGATTTTTGGAATACATTTCATTCCTTTGAGGGTATTGATGCTCAGAATATAAACAGGCTATGTTGCCCTGGATCTCTGTCTCCACCCTTTTGTGGATCATATCCCTTGAAGCCTTATCCAGAGAGAGTGGAGAATAATCCAAGCATGGCTTTTTAAAGATCCTATTCTCATCTGCATAGCACTAGTTTTATTCCAGAGATATTTTGGGTTTCTTTATTGTGTAACCTTTACATTTTCTCTAATTGAGTTTCAGCCATTAGCTGGTAGGGGAAGAAAATAAAGTAACTTTCTAGCATTCTTTGACTATGGTCCCAACAGTCATATTGATGCTATCCCCAAAATGCAGTGTCATTTACAAAAAGACATCTGGATATGGTGAGAAGAAAAACCTTTGCAGAAGGTGAATTCAGAAATCTCTAGTACCTCTATGGAAAACTGTTTTTAAAGTTGTCTTTCACTGCTCCTAGAGAATATGTAGTTCAATTTTTTGAGTTTTTATATAATTGCAGTAACATAAATTGCAGTAAAATGCAGCAAAACAATTTAATATTGTTACATCTGGGTTTCCAGTATTTCCAAGAATACACCCACACCTCTATTCCCTCCTTCTCATTGCTAAGGACAATGTGTTCAGAATCAATACTTACTTTTAATTTTTCTCTGAACCTGCCAAACTGTTCTGCATGTCAAGAATTATTGAATGGGACTGCCAGTTATTTCAGAGAGCACATGGGAGAAAAAAGACCTAGATACCCTTCCAAAACCCAGAAATGTCAGTAAATCCAAATGCTTCCCTTGATGTAATTTCAAACATCTGAAAAAACATTAGTAACCCAATGCTAAGGATTTGTCTTAAATCATTAAAGAAACAAGAATGTAAGAGACCTGATTCTTAGTACATTTTGTCTCATTTAGTTATTATCTGTGCAAAACATGTACAGAAGAAGATACTAATTTTAAAATTGAGAGGGAAGGCAGTGCAGTATTTCCTCCATCAAAAGTAAGCTCTTTGGTGTAAACTGGTGGCTGATTTTGTATCAGGTATCTCAGATCCACTGTGGAATATTTCTTCTCTTAAGCACTTTCTGAAGAAAAGACATTAACCATTAATTGGTGATGGTGAATTGTCCTTTTGCTTCCCTCTTCCATATCAGTTGCACATCTGATTTTACATGAGAAAGGGAACATAAGGTTGGGTGCCCTCTGGGAAGTAGAGTAAGTACCAATGAGTAATCATACACTGAGAATTTCAATATTTTTTAAAAAGTCTTTTTTTTCTTCATCCTAATTTATTTTTCTAATAATGTTCTCGTGGTTCATACTTAATGGCTGTCATGGTTTATTTAGTATATTAAAGTGACAGAATGCTATTTCAGTAGTGCTGTATCTGTGATGCAGACAGATGGGTTCTGTTGAAACAGGAATGCAGTCAGAATTCATTATGTAGCATGGTAGGAAGAATTCCCATCCCTTTTTTCTTCTTGGTTTGTTTATTCGTTTGTTTGTTTTCCCTAGGATCCTGGCATTATTGTTTTTACTTATAGCTCATCCAAGAGGTTCTATAATCTTGACTTTGCTCTTTTCCATGCTTGCAATGGGGTAAATTACTACAAAAATGCAAGTTAATAGAGAAGAAGGGATGGTTGTGACCACAGTTAAGGAAAAAAAAAACTATCTGAAAATTAATTGTAACTTTACAGTGATTTCCTTAGCCTTTTTTTTTTTTTTTTCCTTTTTTTTAAGCCATAAATAAAGGGAGACAGTGAAAAGAGAAAAAGGGATAACAGGCTGAAATTTCCATATAAGTATGAAGCTTCAATAAAACATGTTACATTGAACATGAAAATTCCTTGGGTGGTTCTGGACTCCTGTCACACCAGAGCCATTATGAAATCATAGGCATATATATTCCTGGTTGCAAAAACTCTTTCCAAGAAGTATATGCAGTTGATTAAGTTACATTTAATAGCTGCTGCTTGGTCAATCCTTTGACAATTTAGAAGCACATGGTACAATGCCAGACCAACATTAGCAGTACACATGATCCATCACAACAAGTTCTGTAACTCTCCAACATCATGTGAGTTAAAATTCGGTTTCACAACCTCCAAACACATCTGTCTGGAAATATGTAAAACAGTTTCCATAAACTTCTCAACGACCTTGTATGCTAGAGAAGAAAGGAGGAGCCACTTTTCATTCAATAGTATAAAACAGAAAGTCTTCAAATTATTCAGTAAGCTGGAATCTGGTCGGCTTGAAACACCCAGAAAAAAGGACTTAGAGATGACTACAGAATAGCACTAAACTGTCATGCATTGCAGGTGAGGAAAAAGGCAAAAGGAAACATAGGAAGCATAATTAGATACACTTTTATTAGGAAAAGATCCCATTCAACAATCCTGGAACTCTTCTGAATGTATATGTTCAAACACCTAAAGCAGATCCAGAGGAGGACTACTTAGATTAAAAAAGAATATGAAATTTGTCTTTCACATCAGATGGCTTGAATGGCTTAATTTTTTAATCTGGTAATAGAAGCAGCCGGCATATATGACTGATTTGCAGAAAATGAGCATATTCTTGTAATTCTGATGAGGGATAAACATCAAGAACAAAAAAGAGCTCTTTTAAGCTAAGAATGAATGTCAAGGGGGAATAAGGAGATCATTAGTATTTTAGACTTTCTTCTTATAGATGAAAGAGTCCTAACCTGTAGAGCTTTCAGTACTTGGAACAGACGTCTAGTGAAAGCAGTAGGAGCAAAAGCCTTCAAATAGAGAACTTAGAAGGAACATAGTGTGATTTCCTACAACAGAATGAGATTTCTCTCAGTGGCTTATTTCCTTCTAGCACATTGTTTCCTTTACTATGTGAGCATGTGCACATACATACACATATATGTATATGCAGACAAATTTGCAGTACACAGAAACTACATGTTATTATATAATGCATTTTACCCACAGCAGTGTGTTTTTACCAATGCCAGTATTTCATCTGACTGTATGCATGTGAAGAGTAAATAGAGACAAGTGAAAGGTTGGCTAAGAATTAAATGTCATAACCTTTTGCCACTGCAAAGAAAAATATGTACTTTGGGTGTATAGCCCTGAGTCAGTGTTTTTATTGACATTAAATGGTTATAAAATATTTTCATTTTAGATAAACACAACGACAAAGCAAGAACAAATACATTTTTCCAGGAACTAGTTAGGATCTAGTGTACCTTAGTATACCCTGAAAAACAGTGTATAATTTAGGAGTGAGTCATTAGGGCACCAGCTTTGGAGGATTGTTCAATTCCTGCTCCATCATGGACTTACAATTAGTCATAAGAAAGCCAAGTGGGGCCTATTTTTACTATTGTTAGTTCAACCACAGTGCTGATGGAATTACTGAAATCACTGCTAACTCACTCACTGTTCTGAGTGAAGCATAGACTTGAAGAGAGTGTGATAAAAATTAAGGCAGTCCAGCAACCCACTGACAGTGAAAGAGGTGATGTCACCCCTTCCAGCCTCCTCCCTGATACCCAGATACACAGCCCTGCCCTCTCCCTCATACCAGCTCTGTGGCTGCCCTTCAGAAATCTGACTCAGCTCACTAAGCTCACTATTTCTATCAATAAAAACAGGGAAGGAAGAGTCAATTCTAGATGCTCAAAGTCAGGACCATGGGAGACAAGGCTATGCTTTTTAATATAAAATATTCTTCAATTCGCTGACTCATCTGAAACAACATTCACAGCCTTCAAAAGGGCTGAAAAAACTATTTCTCAAGAGCAATTACACCGTTTCCACAAATGTCTTTTAGGCAATGATTCTACAAAAACATTGAGGAACAGGAAGGAGACATAATTTTTCAAGGATTATATCAAAAAAAACACTCACTTATATTTAGCATTAATCTTTAGCTCTAAATTACTTCTGGATGGATAAAAATTTGCACGTATTTGTGAGTGTATTGTATGTATATCAATAAATAATAACCCAGTCAGCCATTTCATGTTTCAAAACCAATTATTAACATTTATAGACAAAAATACCTTTGGCATTGGTGATTAGAATATTCTCCAGAATAGCGACCCAAACTAACTACCTAAAGAAGCGACATTATTGGTTCCATAATACTGAAGGGTTTCTTGGATAAAGGAGCAAAAGAAATTGTAGTATTTCTTGAATCAGCTGGCAAAGGCCCTACCCCAGGCCCTTCTCAGGCTAGCAATCTGTTAGGTTCAGTTTCTGAAGTCCAAAGCAGTCCTCAAATTGAGCTGGATTTGTTTGAACCACTGTACATTGACTGGTTCATTTTGACTGAAATGATCCCAGGAACAAATACCTGAATAGTTTAGATAACAGAGCTGATGGAACAGTGGTCTCTGTCAAAATTCCATAATACGCTTCCAGGTTTGAACAATTCCAGCCAGCTTACTTCTTTTATGATGTGAAGCTATGCCTTAAGTCCCCCATGAGACACAGGGATAAGACCCCGGCCCACTATCTTCAGAACACCCAGTTAGTTAAACCTTAGCTGCTCAATCACTACTACTGCAAGGCAGAATCTGGAAATCATCACTAAAAAAGCTGATGTTTTTCTACACTAAATTCTGCAATTTTTAATTGTATCTAATTTGTTTACAGGTACAGTGTCTTTTCTACAATACTGATCACCACGTTATCTAACAGCTCCATTTGTATTTTTACATTACCTCTTTGGGCAAAGAAAAAGGATTTTTTTTCTATACATGAACACAGAAATTATGAATAAGCACCATAAGAAATTATTTTAAAAATTTAAAATGAAAAAAAACAATTCAACAAATAACTTAATACTAAGTCAATAGCAGCATCAGGTCCCATCCTTAAGTTCTTTAGTGATGCAACATTAACAAAAGAAACATAGGACACATTTACTGTTTTACTTTACTGCCTTCATCCATCCTTTTTATGTTCAGTGGTATTAGTAAAGCATGGCAGCGTGCTCTCAGCCACTCCCAACAGAAAAAACCAGGAACAGCCTAGGCAGTTGGAACAACCTTCCCTTCTCTTCCTAAAGAATCAGCATTCTTTACCGTGCATTTGAATAACATTGTTTTTCAATGATACGTGGTAAGGTTGTGCTGATTTATTTGCATTCTTTTCTATCTAACTGATAGAACAAATCCTACAACATACTGTGCTTATATAGCTCTGCATGATTTTTTACAAAAGAAATTCCAATGGTTTCTTTCTTCTGTTTTCCTTTTTAGTACCTTTGTGTTTCTTGCGTTTGTAAGAGTTATTTGCCAAAGAAACAAAAGTTTTCTTTTTCTGAAATGCTAAAATAACTAGTTATCATCAGACCCATGGATTACAGATTAAGCTGTGGGTTTGTGCCTCAGCAGAAAACAGATTGCAATCAATTTTTTATGAGTATCATACCTTTCCATTTCCCTTAAACTCTCTTTCAATTCCTTAGTTTTTTTTTTTTGAAAGGTTTCCCATTGTGAGGGGAATTGCATGAAAAGCACAAGTGCTGGAGTTGTACTGAGGAAATATTGTTCTGCTTTGTTATGAGTCAGACTGGATGGAATCAAAACATATGGCTTGGTCTTAAGAAATACTGGCTGAAAAATAATCAAAATCACAGATATACATCTGCTTTTATAGAGTATATAACATCTGGACTGAAATTTTTCCATCATCTAATTGAAAGAGATAAATATTCTCTTTCCCTTTCTTTATTTGATCTACTCTAAACTACAAATATATGATCTTTAAAGCTTAGAAATTTTATAGAAAAATCTGGAAACAAATTTCTGTGTAAAAATTATGATGCCTACGGTCAGAAAATCTTCCTTTGTTTCCTCTTTCACACCGTGTCAGTGGTAAGCTTTCATGTCTCCATGCAAATTCAGAAAGCTTTATCTCACACTACGCTAAATGCAAAGTCCAAAAACCAAGTTATAGATACAGGCTTCCCTATCACTGTAATTAAAGCCATGGACTCTTGCTCTTCTTTCTCCTCTGGTATCTTTAGTTGTACCCCTCCCTTGATGCAGCTTCCTCAAACTGCAGCACTCAAATGTGAATTTTTCTCATGAATACCATCCCTTTTCATATCTGCATGACAGCATGTTTTGGAGCATTTTATGATGAAAAGAGAATCATAAAATTCACTTTACTCAAAAGGACTGAATGAAAGTACTTGTGTGGTTTTAGAAAGCTATATGTTTGTATGGCACAGAACTTTAAACCTTGCTTTCGCACAGTCATGGCAATTGCTTGTCAGAAATTGAGAAAATTTGGACACCAAACTTATGGCTAAATGCCCTGTGAATGTGGAGGTTTTTGAAGCCTGAAATAAGCTATTCTTGTTGAGCAACTCAGAATTTTTCCTTGAAAATGAAGAAATATTTCATTTATTTGTTGTTTCTGTTCTTTCCTTTTTTTTTTTTGTTTGTTTGTTTGTTTGTTTCTAGTTTTTCCCTGAAAAAGTCTGAATGAGTTGCCTTGAAGAGCACTTCTTAAGCGGATACATAGTCCAGGAACTTAGTGTAAAAGAATTTGACTCCATGTCCTCAGAGGAGGGTGGGGGATGGTTGTGGTGGGTTTAAGAATAACAAAATACAAATCAGAATGAGATAATTGATCTTGAATGGTTTTCTTCTGTTTTATCATTATCTCACCAGTTTCATCCACTCATTTGAATGCCAGCTTGTTATGAGAAAGTTGATGGACTACTGTCTCTCACTTGATCCTTTTAACTCAAAAATACATAAAAAAGCAGGTCTTGGTGCCGCTGAAGAGTCTTCCTACTTGTCATAAATAGTGCATTTCACACAGTCTAGGAAAAAGAGGATGGAGAATTCTTTCACCCTGAAAATTCACGTGATGGAAGAGGAAGATGGTGTACAATCTATTCTGCAAAATAAACTTGCTTCTTGTGGTCTTCTGTTCAGTTAAAATAAACATCTTTTAAGCCCAAAGCGATCTCCTAAATTTAGAACTCTCAGTTGTGTACATATTCTTGTGGACATTATGAAAACAAGAAGTTCACTGTTACATGTTAGATTTATACTTGGTAAACCTGCCAAGAGTGTTTCCAGTTGACTTAGAAAAATGTCAAGCTATTGCCTTGGAAAACAGGATATTAAAATGCTTGTTGATAATTTTGCTTCCCCTGAAAAAAAATTGAGGAGAGAAGCCTTCCCTGAACTGTCACATAAGGATAGTGACCATGTGTTTCAATTCACGGTTTGTTCTAGTTAAAACATACATGAAATTGATGAATTACTGATATGCATAATTAACTGTGTCTTGCTTAAAGCAAGGTATGTAGGACCATAAAATCTTTGAGCAAGGTACAGTATCAGATCGACTTACAGAACTCTGATCTTGAATGTACTCATCACTTTCCTGCAAAAGAGCAGTGTCACTAAGTGTACAGTTATAACAGCTAAACTGTTTCTCTTACAATTAGTGTTGGAGCTTTCATTCACAAGTTTCTCATTTGTTTTCCACTAGGCCCAGTAGCTAGATCACTTAGGTAAGAAAACACGTAAGAGCATGTGTTATGGCTAAATATCACCTGATTAATTTGAATTACATTGTTTACATACACCATGTATGTTTATGTATGTGTGCTTATATAATGTATGTAAACAGCACCTTGTATATTAGCTACTTGAAATCTTTGTTATTCCTACAAGCCTGCAGAAGACAGAAATTATTTAGCAAGAAGTC
This sequence comes from Corvus cornix cornix, assembly GCF_000738735.6. Lineage (NCBI taxonomy): Eukaryota > Metazoa > Chordata > Aves > Passeriformes > Corvidae > Corvus > Corvus cornix. The sequence continues at coordinate 36,823,214 of NC_046334.1, read as the reverse complement.
AAGAATTTTACTCTGTATTATTAGGAGACTGGAAACATATGTGGTGTTATGGGCAAATTACCACTATGTGACTGACATACAAAAGGTTCTGTTGAAAGAATAATTTCTGTAAGACTCTCTGCCCTAACTGCAAAAGAACCTTTCTACATCATCAGTCCATTCCTGTATCCCCTGCTTTCTTGTAGCCATAACTGGCATAGCGAGACAATATTTTCCTACATTGTTTTTTTTCAGTCTTCTGTAACAAAAACAAAGAGAGAGAAGTTACGCATTGTATTAAACAGTTGTTGCAAAATGAATCATTATCTGACAGACATCAGAAAAAAAATATGAATTTAATTATGGCATGTCCTAGTCACAGCATTTGGAATCTTGCCGTTTGCCAAATTTATTTTCCATTAACTTACTTGAAAACAAGTAGAAGTCCACTAGTTTTGTTTAGATACTTGCTACTATCCATTTTCTTATCAATATTAGCTGTTATTTATCCATATAACATCACTAGTATTTGTTCTTTAGGATACAAAAACTTTCTACTACAACATAAATGTACTCTCAGCAAACACACACACAAAAAAGGAAGAAAACACTAAAAGAAACAAATATAAGGACCTTCTTGCTGAAAAGAAAAATATTTAACAAAACCCTACTCTGTAGGGTTCTCTAAGCAAAAACTTTAAAGGTCTGCATAAGATTGTCTTCAAAGTCTTGACAGCAGGCTCTCTCAGACCGATGGGAGAATGGGAAGGGCCTCAAATTCCAAAATTTAGGCTATGAGCCACAAAACATTTAACTGCTGCTTAATTTGAAGCAGACAAGTAGTCCAAATGACTGTAAGCTCTGTGTGCCTGTGTCTGCCTGTTTACTCACTTACCTGCCTGCAGCTAGCAAAATCTTTTCCAAGCATGGAAGCCATCCTCATGGAGAATGTGTCTTCGGTAGGAAACTAGGTGTGTTGCCACTTAAGGTAACAAATGCCTAAAAAATTCCTAAAGAAGACAGGCAATTTGTGGCTTTCATACATTAGCAATTCACCACAGCAGATTGCACTACAGCAAAGGTCCAGCTTGATCTCTAAATTCATGTTGAAATTCTGAGCTGATTTATCTTCATGAGGACTTTACCTCATACTAGTAACCTCAGTTATCATGTGCTAGCTAAACTGAGTAATGAACACCTTGATTATTTTGGAGAAAACAAGATGTGTGAGAATTCATCTGTTTACTTGAGATCTAAATTACAACTCCTCTGAAAACAAAGAGGTCTAATGATTACATTGAGAATAGTCTGGTGATCTTCATCATCTTATTGTTACAAAAGAAGGCAATTTCTTCAACTGTTAGGATGCAAATAACTCATAAGGACCACAGGGAGGAGGGGAGTTGACTATGTGTTGGGACAGATATTGGTCCCTTTTCAAGGGCTTTCTTGGCAAAATTTGCTAATTAGACTGAATCATGTAAATGGTTTTTCTTGGCAAGCAATCAGAAGGTTTACATTCTTTTAAAAATCCAAGCCAGGGTTCTGGTGATTTGCCTGATTTTCCAAATGAAACATACACATGTAATGTTCCTAGAATCCTGTTTTTTATGCTTTGGGGGTTTTTAGTGGAGATAATTATCTGCATTATTGCTTTAGAAAATGGTAATTTGAGAGGAGTTGGTTTTTGTTGTTGTTTTGCTTTGTTTGATTTTTACATCCACTTGCAGATTTATGCTGAATTAAAAGCTTAGTAGAGGCAAGATTCTTCAGTTTTGCTTTTAGGTAAAATAGATTAGGTTAGCTGTATGCCTTCAGGTCTCTCTTTTTGTTTTCTATTTATTTACCTGGTAGAAAAACAGAGGTTCCTTGTCACTGCATGCATTTTGCTTGTAGTAATTACCCTGAGGTAAAGGCTTACTTAATAATCAAAACCAGACTGAGGTTTTTATAATTGTGGGGTTTGGAGTGGTGGTTGTATGCAGTGGGTAAGAGTGTGAAGCCTGATGCCTGCTTGGTAATACTCTGAAATTATTACTGTTTAATAAATATTAAGAAATTCACTTTTCCCTTCCAAGAGAATCTATATGGAACCAAGTTTATTCCTGTCTCGTTTTCAGAAAGAATTTTTCTGAAATAATGTCTCTAGGTTCATTCTGAGTAAAAGTAAAGTGCAACTCTGCACTTTCTTATAGTACTACAGCTTTTACCGTGGCTCCTGAACAGAGCAAGCAAAGTCAGTATAAACCAAGAAGAAACAACTGCACATAAAAACTCATATGCAATAATTATTAAATTGAGTTAATATAAGTTTAATTTGGTTAAATGGCAAAGTTCATCCAGTAATTTCCAGTAAATACATACATGTTTTTATTCATACTCCTCATTAATCATATGAGTGTCTTTCTCGGACAATTTGTTTCTTTGGAATGTGTTTATTGGACAGGCTGGCAGCCTGTTTGTATGAAACAGAGAACCAAATTTGGATAAATTTGTTAAGAATGCCAGTGTAAATGAATCAGTTTTGATGAAGCGACTACTGAAATTCACTAATGCAGAGACTGATTTAATTTACAAGAATAAATATAAATAATTAATAAATAGAAAATGTAAATAAATAATGAGCCAGAACTGAAGTACAGAAAACTATGAGACCATGGGTTCTGAGTAAAATTATTAACCCAGTATCCTGATTCTAAAAGACAAAGGAAGTAACTAGGGAAACGCTAGTGCAGGGCAAGCACAGATTATATTTTCTCTAATACTTTCCTGGCCTCAATTTTTTTCATTTTATCCAATTTCTTGAACCTCATATAGTTTATCTATTTAATAACTTCTCCCAAGTACTTACATGAAAATTTTGAGTGTCTTTCCAGTTGTTTGCTTGAGAACGTTTATTTTTTAAATATAAAATATCATTTAACAAAAGGTTCAAAATATATACAGCACCACACCATGATCAATTACATCCTTCTGTTTTAAACTGCAGCTTTATTCATTAGCCCCCAGTTCCTGCCCTGTAAGAGACAGTGAAGAGGTCTCTCTAGCTTTTACACAACTATCTCCAGATAGTTTTGATTCTGAAGACCTTTACGATACGCCTATCCTGTCATCTCTCATTTGAATATCATTCAGTTTAGTCATTATTCATTCTGAAGCTGTTTTATATCTTTGATCATTCTTGCTGTTCTTTGAACTTTTTTGATTTCTGCTGCAGGACTATATTCTTCTGAAGTGAGATATGAAAAAATCACAGTATTCTAGGAGAAGATGAAGCATATATTTACAAAGCAGAATAAACATTTGTTTGGCATTTGCTCTTGCTTCCTTTTGTAATAATTCTTAAGATTCCTTTTTGTCCACTGCTAAATGTTAAGTCAATGTTTTGATGGAGCTATTTATCATAGCACCGGTTCACTTATGAGGAGCAATGTTGCAGACCCCCAGGTCACAGGTAAAGCTAGGATTGTCTTTCCTCAAGTTCACCTTGTTGTATATATCTAGAATGAATATTAGCTGCCTCTTCATTACATAGTCACATGGACTTCTAAGGTACTTTAGCTGTCTTCAAATGCTCTACTAAATAATATTATCTGAAAACTGTTTCACCCACTGAGGATATAATTTTCTAAATAACTTAGAAATATGTTGGTAAGCCAAGATGCTTATCCAAGATGCCGAGGAACTGCAGTGGAACTGCGGCGGTGACCTCTCTGTTTTATAATGAAAACATATAAATTCTATGTTGGTTATCTTTTAACCAGCATTTTATAAGTGGGACCTTCTCTCTAATTCTATGATTATTTAGTCCCCTTAAAAGTCTTTGGACAAATACCCAATAAGTCTTTGGACAGGTAAACTAGGAGTCAGATTACCTTTAGCTACATGTCTGCTGAGCCCTTTGAAGATCTTCAAGAGGTTTGCAACACAGGACTTCCCTTTAGTAAAGCTATACTGTATCTTCCCAAATGTTTGTAGTTACCCATGTTTTTACCCTCAATTAGTTTAATCCACATTAAGATTCTGATCCCATAGATAATTAAATGTTTAAGCATTTTGCTTACTTGAGTCACCTTTTAAACAGCATGAAGCTATCTAAATGGGTGAAGTGCTACGTCTGTTTAAGAATGTCCTGTGCTCTAGTATGAACAGGGGATCTGATTCTTTTACTACTACAGGCAATGTAGAGGTATAAGTGAACTCCCAAACTCCTAAGCTATCACAAATGTGTTATAGTGTAGTGATGCTGCATTAAAATGACTCATTTCTAATAGCTAAGCTTCTGTTAGAAGTTGGAAGCAGCTCTCATATGAACAGACAGTCTGGAGAACTAGAGGTAAAGCGTGGTGTTTGGCAAGAGAATTTTTCATCGTCCTTTGGACTCATTCTGAATTCCTGAGTAGCCAACAGCTTGGAAACCTTGTATTAGAAGTGACACCATTTGGGTTAAAGCAAGAAGAGGTTATTTTATCTTAAACTATATATATATATATATGTATATATAAATGAGACAAAATAAAATCAAAGAAACAAGACAAAACAAAACATGAACAAACTTAAAAGCAGTATTAGTAAAACACACTAGACAACTCTCAGTGATTCCCAGTCTAATTTCTTCTTGGCAATTTTGCAGAGAAGTAGAGAGGTTTGGTCCACTCCTCATACAGCTAAAGGCTCCAGGAAACAGTATTACTAAGTGATTAAAAAGCTTTGCTTTAATATACATAGAAGCAAGGATTCTCAAAGCCCATAATAGCCTTTCATTGTGTGTAATGGTTATGAATATGCTTTGATTCTGATAAAGTCTTCAAAGTAGTTACAGACTATCAATTTCTACATTTATGAAAAAACCACTAAAATTTTGTAATATAACAAGAGGTGAGAGGCAAGAAATTATATATTTGGAAATACCAAAAGAGATGTAGTCAGGGTAGAGCAGGAACAGGAACAGGAGACTTTTGAAAAAACAGTATCTTCCAAGACATAGACACAAAAATAGAAATCTTGTCCCACCTGTACAATTCTTGTCATTTCAAAGGATCCTAGAGATTTTCACAGTATTTGAGAGTCAGTGGTTACCTCTAAAATAGCCTTTTATTTCAGGCCAAAAGCAGCCTCATGAAGAAAGTCCCCCAGTTGCCTCCAATTACTGCGTGGTTGTTTGCACTGCAGGGCAGTCTCAGAGTGCATGAATTGATATTCTTTTGGGTGAGACTGGTATTCAGTGCAGGACTTCACTGACACCTGATAACACTTCAGCTGGAAACAGACATTCACTTCATGCACGGCAAGAGCTAACCTGAAGTAATCTCTCTCCACTGCAAACACATTCCGTGGATGTCCTCATCAACTTGCTACCAGCTAAGGCAGACATAGCCAGACTAAAAGGGACATCAATACCTCACACAGAGGAACAGTGAATGTGTGCTATAGCATACAAGTACTGTTTTGCTCGACCTTCAGAGGAACATACTGCAAAATTTATAAAATGGAATTATTATGATTCCATATGCAGAGTAGAATTAAGTTTAGCTTATGGTTATACTTAAAATTTATGCATGGAATTTACTCTGCTTAAACCTGCACCCAAAACAGATCAATGCTGAGCAGAAAAAGCAGTTGAATAAGTGCAGCAAATGTGTTTTCCACGTTTTAATAATCAAGAGTGATACTTGGCCTGAAGTTAAGTTTTCCTCAGTTCAACTTTTGAGTTAGATGCCAGGTGGTAATAAATACCACCTACTTTGGTGTTCCACCTGTAAGAGATGGCAATTCCAAACTGAGTGACTTGAAGACCATTTAAGGTCAAGTCTCCAGCTCTTTGTCTTTCATGTCAGACTGAGAAACCAGATTATCTTAATACAAGTGTCGAATTTTAAGGCATCCAACACACACACACAATCAAAAACCCTGACTGTACTTTTCAAGCCCTTGCAGGTGTGTAAACAGCAGAGTACATATATCAGTCAGTCTCTATTATTATGCCTCTTGGCATGAGAGAGATTCAAAATTGTACCCAAATATCTCATAAACCAAAATCAAGGCCAAAATGAACATAATAAAAAAGGTTTATAATTTAGTCACAGCTGAAAAAGTCATAATTGATCTTAATCCCAGACATTTTAACAGGTCTTTGCTAAGCATTTTTTCATGAACAGATGTTCAGCAGGGCCTACTTGGTGAAAACATATTTACTCCACTTGACACAAAAAAAAAGACCAATATTGGCAAGTCTGTTTAAATGAGGAATCCTCAAGACTGTGGAACTCCTGAGGCAGCTACAAAATAGATAACATCTAGCTTTTAGAACAAGGGCAATGGGGAAATTATTTCAACAAAGCAACAGTGAAACACATGGAGTTACTACAGACATCCACGTAATAACTGGGGACATGATAATTACAATGTCAATCAAGGTGGAACATGATCAGAAACAGATGAAAGGGAAGGCAAAGATCCAAGTAGAAAATACTAATTTAATTCAGGTGAAGACTAAAAGATGGTAAATACAAAAGGAATTTAGACAGATGACAGCAAAGATGACTTTAGCGGAAGTGAAAATGAAAATTTTATAGTACAGGAAGCTGTACAAAAGATTCTGCAGATAATTAGAGTAACCACAGAGGGTACCCAAGGGAAGACAGCTTTGCTGAGACAACAGGATAACTTGGCAGTGTTTGGAGAAACATAATGGAGCTCCACAGCAACTAGATACAATATTCTGTTATGTGGGTAGTCCTTGCTGTCCAACAGATGGACATAAATTCATAGCTTTAACTCTCCTATTGTCTGACCTTACAAACATCACATTGTTTTTCAGGCACTGTATTCTTTTCTAGATTAATCTCCCTAGCCCAACCATCATTTCAGCATGCAAAGATAGCTTAGAAATTTCTACAGTACAAGTAAAGTGAACTCTGACTGAAGCAGAGTGAAATTTTATAGAAATTGAGAAGGGAAACCTGGCTGCCATATTTGCCAGTAGGAACTATGGTACACAAAGCTTCAACAGCAGAAAATGGAACAGATGAGTCAGAGAGATGTTTTGTTGTTACCCTGCCATGAGTGGCATCTAATGGAGTACTGTACAGGATGCTAAAAGGGTAATAACCATTTCACAAAAACTGATCAGATGAGAAAAGCCAATGCTTCTTGAGATGGATACACAATATAGATGTTTTTGAAGAGGACTGCATCCCTGGCAAGTATTTATTGCTTTTCTGAAAAGCTGTTCTCAAGTAGGATATGAAATATGACTTTTTCTATGTAGCACAAGCTGCTGTCCTTTGCAAGGTCTCAGTAAATTTGCAGTAGAGTATTCAAAGCTATAAAGAGGGTACTATGCCAAAAGAAGCAGCCACATGGTTTAGACCACACAATACAAAGACCTGTATTACAGTCTTAGGCAGGTATTCACAATCAGACTGAGCTGGTGATAAAGACTGAGCTCAGATGAGTTAAGTGTTAGCAATCTCTGACCTACACAGGTATAATCAGCAGATTATCAGTATGCCTCAGGCCTAATGATGAGGACATTATTTGTCTGAGATATTTTTAATGGGAAATGGCAGAGGGAGTGTATTGTGATACTACCTTTTCAAATTAGTCAGAAATAATTATCAGAAAACTTCCATTAGGGAGAGGTCTCATATGTGAGGCTCAGAATCTGTGAGACTGGCATATCA